>NC_081415.1:679500927-679560927 GCF_030272615.1 Cryptomeria japonica | reverse complement strand
CCCACTTTAGCAGTAGTATGGCTTACGCCAATATTGTCGGTAAAGTAGAAGAACGAGAGAGATGAAGATGAGAAATGCAAAGCAATACCACAAGTAGTATAAGACATCACTAATCTTGAGGAACAAAATCCCCAAATCTTAGGATCTTAATTCACTCAAACATATGCAAGAGCACACAAAACAAAAAGAACAAGACAAAGCACAAAAGACACACGACAAAGACAAAACACAAGACCACAAATCAACTAGTTGAAGAGACCTCAATACTCAAATGTCTCAACAACTAATTGAAACACAAAGACAAATGTCCCTAATAGAGTCGCCAAAAACTATTGGTTGAAAATTTTGTACACTTAGGGGATATGCAAAATTGTGGTTTCAACCACATGGTGTGAGTATGATACTCTCCTAATTTAGGGAGGGCTCCCCCTATCTACAAACTAAACTGATCTAATATGGGTGGGACAAGAGTCTTTCTTCTTCTTTCAAGAAAAACTATACTCTTTTTCTTCACAGAAAAGTAATAGCAATTGGAAATAAATAACAGCAAATACATAAATGAGACTTTTTGTCGCATTTTTGAAACATCAAGGGAAGCAAAATTTCCATGAAAGCACAAAGACCTCTGTCACTTCCCCGGGACGGGAAAACAGAAATGAAAGCACAAAGTCTTCAGCACTTCTACTGTCCTATCAACCTTTGTAGATGATTTTCTAGTAACTAAGCACAATATGTAGTAGCTCAAAGTCTAACCACATGATGCACCTCTTATGCACAAACATAGAAAATAAAAGCAACACAAAGTCTGCAAGTTACCCTTTGCTTGAGCGTCGTACAATAGTTTCAGACGTGACAAGAAGCTCAAAGTTTGTAGTATCAAATCTTAAAACCAATCTAAAACTCCAAACACAATAAGCAGCTCAAAGTCTGCAAGATTGAGCTTGAATCCCTCTTGTACAACACCTCTTATAGATGTACATTACCAAGTGTAAAAGAGGTTATAGTCAAGGACTTATACTTCTTGTATAAGAGAGAACCCTTGAGCAAACAACAACAATTTCACACAAGGAATGTCATCAAGTAATAAAACTCACACCATCCACAAAATAGGAAAGAGTGGATCCTTAGAGAGAGAGAGAGAGAGAGAGAGAGAGAGAGAGATCATTGCCCCCCAAGTGTAGGGACAATGAGAAGATCTTACACATTCTTCTAGAGATAAATCAAACATAAGAAAATGTGCATGCAAGAAAAGACATTAGTATATGCAAAATACATGTCTCAAGAAGTGGTAATCGTCCAAGAGAAGAGAGAAAGAGCATCACATATTCCCCAATGGGGATTAGTCGTTGTAAGAAATGATAATCACATATGAAAAATGCAGCCCCTAAAGGAAATAATGATAAATGAGATAGAAAGAAAGAGAAATCCTTGCCCCCCAAGTGAGAAGAACAAGGAGAAACATTATACATATTCTAATGGTGATTATTTTCAAGCTATATGCCTTCCTAATGGAACAAATCCTCTCAAGGAAGAGACATGTACTTCACGAGAGATAATTCCATGCGAGGGGGCATATCATACTTGTGAATAACCGAAACCATAGAAGAGGTAATGTTTCCAAGAGAATAAAGGCAAGAGAAGAAGTGGATTACTCATTAAAGATACTCCTCTCCAAGAAAAGAGGAAAACCAAAGAACAATTATATGCTCACATAAGAATAACTCCATGCAAGAAAGGAGATATAATAATGAATAATGTACAAAGATAGAGATAAATCCATAGAAAGAAGAAGGAAAGTGAACTTCATTTTGCTACCCCAAGGTATTTTAAAATTCAAATAATACCACCACAAATGATAAAGAACCCCCAATTAAGTTGGCTACTTATGTCATAGGATAAAGAGCAACATGAAGACAAAAGAAGTGCTAAGGTACTTGTTTTTGCCAAGAAATACAACTAGATCTATTGTACGAAAAATTCATGCAAGATCATATTGGTTTTGAACAAATATCTTAAATGCATGACATTTTACAAGAGTATGTGAATATGAATCATGAAAAATGCAATATCTGTCACCTTTCACTTGCACAAGATTGTTGTTCTACTTTTTAGGAGGAAAGGAAATGTTATTATCATATTTCAATCTCCAATAGATTCTTGTAGCTAGTCTTTCAAGATGATAAATATGTTTTAATTTATCTTCTTGACATGGAGGAGAAAATTGGTAGAAGAAGAAGGATCTTATCCACGATTCTAGTTTTTCCATTGTCTATGCCTTCTTGAATAGATTTCTGAAAATCAGGGTAGTCATCGACATTGTGATCGTGGGTTTGATGAAATGAGCAAAAAGGAAATTTTGAAGAAGAAGCATTCTTGCGGGCTCTTATCATTTGTTGTCTTTGGAGATGGTTTTTAAAGTTTTGGAGCCTAAGGAGTTCATCCAAAGGGAGGGGAGTCTCGTTTCCTAGGCCTTTTGTAGAAGGTTGTGTGGGAGGGTTTATAGGTACACAAATTCCTTGTTCAAACTTCCCAAGTCCCTGTCCTCTAAAACCTTGGTTTGTTATTATATGAAAGCCACGACTATAAGAATGTTGCAAATGACTAGGTGGTGGAATAGGATCATGAATTTCTTTGAAATCTGATATGTAAGGGGGAATAAAAGGATTTATAGATGAAGAAATAATATCATGTGAAGGGATACTCTCCTTTATTTTATAATTCTTATCCTTTTTGGGAGATTGGGGATGAACATATTCATCATCTAAAGGCTCATTTTTACTTATTTCTATGTGAGGTGAAAGATCATGAATAAATTGCATAAAATCATCCTCTCTACATATATTTTGATGTTGAAGATAAGTCCTAGGAGAATAAGGAGAGTCTAAAGATGTAAGAATGTTAATAGTTTGATGTTGCCCCCCTTGCTCAAGGGTATGTGTATGAGAAGAAGGTGGGCCCATGTTGCGTTCCAATGCTTGCTCTCTTTTAAAAAGATCATTGATGAAACATTAGCTCTCATCTCATTCCTAGGAGAAGAACAAGGATTAGGATCTCTAAGATTGGGATCTACAAAATCCTTAAGGTGATTAACATATGAAATGTATTTTGTTAATAACATCACCATAATGCAACATAAATGATACATGAAATCTTTGAGATTAAAAGGAAATGACTTTGAAATCCTAACAACACAATATGACCAAGTGCTATGAATGGAAAGAAGCAACATGAAATGAAAGAATCCATTATCCAACACATGTTTGTAATAAATATATGTTAAAAACAATGTAACCATATATGAAGTAGCAAATAAATCTAATCCATTGACTGCCATCGAAAGTGTCTTAATTAAAATCTTAATTTGCTGAAAAAGAAGATCTAAAATTAGGACCCTTCTATGATAATTAATTTAAAAGTTGAGAGTGTTGAAATTTTGAATATGTTTTCGACCTTAAGAGGTGTAAAAATTGATAAAGTACGCTAATTTCCTGGATTTAAGCAAAAAAATACAGTCAATTCCAAGTCCCGAAATTTCGGGAAAAAAGCTAGGGATAGTGTGCAAGTTGTACACGGTCCGATCAACTTTTTCTAAAATTTTTAGGGATGATAGAAATTATGATTTTATTGCAGAATCCAAAAAAATAGCTGATTTGGAGATGTCTAGATAGGTCAAATTAGCAGTCAAAGGTCAAAAATAGGAGATTCTTAAAAAATAGGGTTTTGTTGTTTAACCACTTAATTTTCAGAATGAAAAGACAGATTTGAATTGCAATTTTGAAATATAAATCAGATTTAAAACAAGCAACTAAAATGCTATATTTCACAAGCTTAATGTTCTCAAAATGAAAAATTAGGGTTTTTATGCAATTAACCTCTAAAATTTGCAAATAGATCAAACTTGGAAATGAAATTTTGAAATTCAAATTGCAATTATTCAGATCTAACCATAAGAAATTAGAATTAAAATGTAAGACATCGAGTTTACCAAAATACAAAGTGGAAAATTGGGTCCTAGTGGTTCCCCACCTAGGAGAGAGAAAGGAAACCACTAGGATGATTTTCACTTGGGAGATACTTTACATTCAAAAGAGGGGTTGAATCTACTAGATTTAAATCCAAGGGAAAATAAGGATGTGAATGCCAAGTGGATTTCAAGGGGTTGGAATGTAATTCACCCTCTTTTGTAAATATATATGTTGACTTGTTGACTATGCCAAAAAGGAAGACAAAATGGATGAAACAAGGAGCTACCAATTTGGGATCGTGTTGTAACTTTGGATTTGAGATATTTAGACTAATACAAATCTACCCTCCAAATTTGGAGAAAAGTTGTCGGGATCATGTTGAAGTTGCACACGGTCCTCCGAAAAATCTGCGAGCCAAAAATGGTTTTTCTGTCTTTGAAAAATGAAGCCTAAACCTGCAATTACAGTCACGCACTTGCAACCTACACATAGAAAAGAAGGGAAGAAGGGTTGTGGATAGGGGTTTGCCTTAGTCAAACCCTGTTGAGGAATCAACCTTGAAAGAAAGTAATTGCAAACACTTAAATGTGAATAATGAAAGTGTATACCTTCTAGATCTGCAATTTGTTGATGATGGTTGCTTTGCTTCTTGAATGTAATCACAAGTATTGCATGAAATGGCATGTAACATGACAAAACCCTAACACACACATTCTTGCAAATGAATGTTGTAATGTTTCTCCAATGAATGAGTGAAGAAGACACATGAAGAAGAAGAAGACTTGATGAATGATTGAAGGCTTGAATGCTTGAATGCTTGATGACAATAATGAAGGCCTCCTCCTGAATTTCTCTTTATGCAAATGAGAGGACTAAATCCTCTTTTATACTTTCCTAGGAGAATTAATTTTCATCTCACCGAAGGCCGACATAAGGGAAATTTAATCCCGAAGAGAAAATTAGGTTCAAGGGTCAGATTGACCCAGTTTAGGGCCACCCAAAGAGGGAGGATAGGGGTACCATGCCCTTGTACAAGGAGGACAGGGGCGCCACACCTCTGTCCTGTTCTATTTTGGGGCATGGACAGGATCACAAGGTGATGCGAGGGCTAACACAAGAGGAGATCTGAAATAATGATGCAGAGATGGGTCCCAATTGAGTAGGTAAATGCAGTCACTAGGGTGAGGACCTAAAATGCAGTCAAAATTGCAAGGGTCACAATTTTATGATGCTACAATATGTATATATATATATATTGTACATATATACATATATACATATACATACATATATATATATATATACACATACATATATTCATATATATCTATACATACATAAATACATACATATATATCTATATACTGTTGGGAAAACGGTGTCTCAACCTTGCATCTACATGAGGTTACTATTTATAGTAAGTTTTCATGTAAGCATGAAATATTGTGAAATTCTCCTTGAATATTTTGGTTGGTTAGACAAGCATGTCGGTAAAGTTTCGTCACAAGATCACAACTAGTTTTGAAGATATTAAAGTTTTTGTTTTGGAGGGGTGCGATTAAAGGTTTACACTTAATTTTGGGGACTTTAGACCCTCCAAAATTCCCTTAAAAGTGGGCATAAATGGTTTAGTGGTTTATAAGGAGATAGAGCACTTCACGAGATTTCTGACGCTTCAAACGGTTCGTCAATTAGACACACAGTTCGCAAGTTATGGCCTCCGGAAGTTTGTACTCTTGAAATAGGAAATATAATTTGTATCGGACACATAGATGAGTTGTAAAAGGGAGGGAAACATGTTGATGTGTGTTTTAACACGTCATAGGGCATCTAGATTGGAGATAAGGTTGGCTATACTTTATTGGGTGGTTTCAGCCCATGGTTTTGTAATACTGTTTGACAGTTTCTTGTATTGTATCTCCTATATATGAGGTGCGTGAGATAAAGGTTGTGTAAAAGAGTCTTATGAATTTTGAGTTACCTCTGAATCTCTGATTAGTGGTACTCCTATGTAGAACTTTCTCTACAAGTATATTGTAATCTATTTTTGATTGTTGAATAATATATTGGGCAGCTTTTGGAGTGTGGGGGTTTTTCTCCCGAAAGGGTTTTCCCTACATAAATCATTGTGTTATGGTTTGAATGTTATTATGTCTATTTATTTATTTTGTAATTGTTGTGATGATCTATAAAAAAATTTGCATCACCCTCCTCTCAAGGTTAGTGTAGGAAGTTGTTCTACTACTTAACTTCCTTACAAGTGGTATCAGAGTTTGTTCACCTTTGGTTTCAGTTGTGGGTTGTTGGGTTTTTTGAACTAATCCAGATTTGAGTAGGAGCTTGTGTAGAAGACACTTTTTGATCTTGTTGCAGGAATTTTCAGATGAAAATTTTGTCAGGGAGGATAGTGATGGAGAAATTTAATGGGAGGAATTTTGAGATGTGGGAGCTAAAGATGGAAGATTTGCTAATAGATCGAGATTTGTGGGATGTTGTTGATGTGAATGTCTAAAGACCCTTAGATCCTATTGCGGTGGTTCAGTATGATGTTATGGACTGAAAAGCCAAGGTTCTAATCAGACTGTGCCTGGCAAACTCTATTCTAATCAATGTCCACGAATAAAACTTTGCAAAGAAGCTATGGACTAAGCTTGGTGAAATGTATCAAGCATAATCTTTATTAAATCAAATTTTCTTAAGGAAGAAATTGTATTCCTTGAAGATGGAAGAGGGTGGACGAATTGCAGATCACCTGGAAGCATTTAATATGTTGGTGGCTCAATTGGCATCAATTGGTGTTAAGATGGATGAAGAGGAGAAATGTCATATCTTGCTTTGTTCTTTGCCTAATTCGTGAGATTCTCTTGTTATGGCTATCAGTAGTACTTCTGTTGTTTTGAAGTCTGAAGATGTGGTGGGTGCCCTACTTGGTGAAGAGATGCAGAGGAAGGTATCCATCAATTCAAAGGAAGCCCTAACTATTCGTGGAAGACCTAAGGAGAAAGGCAAGAAGAATGAAAAGCATGATAAGTCCAAATCCAGAGGGAGATCGAAATCTCCTGGAAAGTTCAAAGTCATTTGCAGAATTGCCGTAAACTGGGTCACATCTATAAGGACTACAAAGAAGAAAAGAAAAAGAAAAAGAAAAAGTTTAATTCTGATTCTAAGTCTGAGAAGGAAGATGGTGATGCATTCATTGCAGCTTCGGTGACTCATGCAGGTAATGATGCCCGGTTAATTAACTCAGGTGCATCTTTTCATATGACTTCCAATTGAGATTGGTTTTCTGAATATGAAGAATTTAATGGAGGTAAGGCGTACCTGGGTGATGATTCACATTTAGACATTGTTGGTCGAGGTAAAGTTAGAATCAAGTTTTTTGATGGTAGAATAAAAAGGATTAATGGTGTGATGCATATCCCTAGATTAAAATGAAATATGTTATCTGTGAGAAAAATGATAGATGCGGGTGTGCATGTAGTCTTTTCTAAAGCAAGATGTAAGATGATTAAGGGTGCTATGGTAATTGCTAGAGGTGTCAAATTCGACACTTTGTATAAGCTAGACGCATACACTGTTGAGTGTAATTGTCTCACAATAAAATGGTTAGTGCATGATTAATATTCAATAAACCCAAAAACCATTTAAATGAGATATCAAGAAAGATTGAATAAGAACATCATGAAAATAAGACAAAATATACTCATGAAGCTCCCATTGCACGTAGCTCTTCCTTGTCCTCCTCGCCTCCATGAACTTTGCTAGCTCCAAAGTTTTATTAATGGAGAGTTGGAGAGAGATGGAATGAATGTGGATTGCTCTCCTTGTGCTCAACAAGGTAGGTGGATTGATATTTGGATTGGATTTGAATGATGGATAGGAGGAATTGGATTAGATTTCAGAGAGGATTAGAAGAAATGGCAGCATGACAATGCATGGGAAGTGGATCCTTTGTGAGGAGGATTGGCTCCAATTTATAGATTGGAGAAGGCCAATGGAGGGCCAAGATTGATTTGATTATGAAGGGTTGAGATTGATTTGAGATAGAAGGCATGGATCAAGGGTGCCTTGGGAAAATAAATAGGAATATAAAATTCCTTTGGAAAAAGGGGGGAGAAATTTGAATTTCAAACTTGAGGAATTAAAAATTCCAAAATAAGGATGCATTGAGGGATTCAAAGAAATTTGAATTTCTTTGAGAGACTCAATGTTGATGTGACATGAGTGGGAATTAAAAATAGGAGAATAATGATAATCATGATTATGAGAGATTCTAGAAAGATTAATTAGGTTGAGTGGGATCAGGAAAAAGTGATTTGTAGGAATCACATGACTAGGTTAATTAATTAGAATTAATTAATTGAGTGGGTTTAGAGGAAATAATTATTGAGATGACTTTAGAAGAATAGGGGAATAATTGATTTATTTGATAAATTAATTATTGGACAATAGTGACAAGATTAATTAAATTAGATTTAATTGATTATGAGAGGAATAAGGATAACACAATTAAATTAATTAATTATGTTGATAGGCTTCAATTAATCAAATATTAATTTAATTAATTTTAGGTGTCTACATTTTGCCCCTCTTTGATATAGTGTTGTGAAATGATGTTATATCAAAGAAGAATAAAACATAGTGGAAGAAAAGGATAAGGACTAGTAGCATGATGCCCCAGTCATGAGATGAAGAAAAGGATAAGGACTAGTAGCACAATGCCCCGGTCATAAGATGAGGAAGAATGACAAGGAGGAAGGATGACAAGGAAGCAGTGGTATGCCCCCTCGAGAGGACATGCAGGTTCGAAGAACACGGGTGTGCTCTCAAAAAGGAATTAGAAGAATAAGTGATGAAAGGATGAAGATAATGAAAGAGGGAAGTAGGATGAGTTGGAGTGTTGTGAATGAAATGAGACAAAGAAATGATAAATGGATTGGATTTCTTGTTGAGCAAGTATAGAGAGCAAACCTAGATTTGATATTGCCACGGATAGTCTACACCACTGATTATAAGAACTAGGATGATATGAAGATCCAAGGCGTGGACTGACGCTCAGTCAAACAGGAATGCCTTGCACACAATCATGCAAGTGTTGTTAAACACTAATGCAGGATTGTTGGTTCATACAAGGACGACCTTCAAACACACCATGCCATGAAAACTATGCCCCATTATACATCAACCAAGACATACCAAGATATAGGATGATCAAGGCAGTCCCGAACAAGTATAGTCCTGGGACACAAGATGAAAACAAAGCAAAAAGCTCAAGCATGCAAATAACATGCACATGACCAAATGATATCTCTTGCCAAGAGTAGGATATGGATTTGGATAACTTGTCGGACTAGGGAAGGAGGCATCCTGATGGGCAGGTGATGGATTGATTGATGGATGACAAAAGACAAGTTGGATGTGCAAGATCTACATATGAGAGGCTTGTTGCTTGGATTTGATTAGCAAAGGATGGATGGGTGCTTGGATTAGGCACAAGTCAATGCAAGCTCAGGTAGATGGGGAAAGCTCAGTTTGATGGATTTGATATGATTGGAAGAAGGATAAATGATTAGATAGGATGAAAAGGAGATGGATGATTGAATAGGATTGGATTGAGGATGGGATTAATGATTGAATTGGAAGAGATGGAGAATATGATTGGATAAGATAGGATTGGATTAGAAATTGGATAGGATGGGGTGGATGGTGGATAGGATTTGATTGAATTGGAAGAGATGGAGAACATGATTGTATGAGATAGGATTGGATTGGAAATTGGATTGGATGGGGTGGATTGGTGGATAGGATTTAATTGAATGGAACCAATGACAAGGGAGAACCAAGGATTGGTAAGAGGATAGATGGATAAAAGGAGGGAGTTATTGTTTGGATAGGAGATAGGTGGATGGAGTGGATGGATATGGATAAGATATGGAGGAATAAAGGATGGAGGGTAGGGTGATGGAGACCCAAGGACTATGCTGCAAAGGAGTGCAATGCCTCACACTAGAGGTAGTGGAATTAAGGATGCAAGGATGGTGGATAAATATGTATGAGGTGGGAGGATAATGTGTAATGGATATGGATTCTAGAGGATTAAGGCGATTAAGGCTTGAATGCTCCAAAGCATGCATGCATGATTCATTATTTTGCCTCTTATATGATCAAGATGAAAGATAGGAATGGAGGATTGATTTTGATAGGATGAGGGATATGAGATGGAGGATATGGTTAGGATAGTCAAGATCAAAGATAGGAAAGGAGAATGGACTTGGATATGATGCAGATGGATGGGAGGATTGTGTGGATGAAGCTTTCCCCCAAGTGTAGAGTGCAAGGGGATGAGGGGATTACACATGACGCTTGTTTGCCAAGTTTTCATCATGGTACTTACCCAAGGTGCCACAAGAAGTGGTTTTCACCATTGGATGAAATGATTTTTCTTTACTTTTTTCTGATTTTATTATTTTTTTGTATTTTTCTTGAATTTTTGATTTTTTTGAATTTGTGAATTTTTGGAATGGTTTGGATGGAGAAGGATAAGGATGAGTGGATATGGAAGATAGTGGATGCATGAAAGAGGAAGGGAGGACTCAGGCATCTAGTTCCATAGATGGTATCCCTTAGTATTTCTTTGAACTAGAGGTATGCACATTGATGTTGGTAACAATAATTGGGGAGATGAAATGGATAGGGGATGGAAGATAAGGACTTTGAAAGGATTGGATTAACGGAATGGGGTTGTGAAAAATGGATTGTGGATAATGGATGGGGTTTTGAAAAATTTGTGGAAGATCAACATTGGCACACACCTTGAAGTGTGTTGGAGTAGTGGAGGAGAGTGCTTTGAATTGGATGGGGGATAAAGTGTGGATTTTAGGAAATGAGGACCCAAAATAGAAGAAGGAGTTGGGATGGTGGATTTTGGGACATAAGGACCCAAAGTAGATTTTGAAGATGGAGGAGTATTAGATGGAGGATTGGAGGACTTATGAATGGATGGAGCTTTTGGATTAGCAAGTTTGGATGCCAATTTTTATTTTACTTTTGGATGCATTGCTTCTTTGGGAATCCACATACTTTTTGATTTTTTCTTTTGGGGCCTTTGTGGCCTTTTTGATTTTTCCTTCTTTCAGATCATATTTTTGTTTTGAGCATGTCGTTTTGAGGGGACATGTTGATCCTTTGATTTTTGTGGATTTTGAGCTTTATTATTTTTAGATTGGGCATCCAAATTGCTTCCAATAGCAATGGGATGGGTGAATGAGGATGAATGACTTAAGGATTTTATGGATGGTGGGATGTTGGACGGAGCATGTTGGGAGGCATTCAATGATGCGTGCCTTTGTTGATATTGTTTAGAGATTATTGAAGGTGATGGAGTGGTGGATGGAGGGATGTAAGGACCCAATATGGATGGAAGAGATGGAGGATTGAGCATCGGAACATAGGGGCCCAAAATGGATGGAAGGAATGAAGGGTTTAACTTTGGAACATAGGATCCCAAAATAGATGTGGAAGATGAGGGATAACGGGATTTTGATTTGTATGAGGGAAATTTTGATTTAGGAGGAATAAAGGATGTACCAACATCTTGAGCATTATCTCGAGGACCCTTATTATTTTGGAAACAAGATGCGAGTCCATTTTGAGGGGGATGAGATGTGGAAGGAAGATTAGGATCTTTATATGGATTGGGATCATGACATGGAGATGAAGGGATACTTTGATCTTGACTAGGGAGGGTATCATAAGATGGAGTGGGAGGGGTGATTGGATCATGAGATGGAAGAGGATCATGCGATGATAGAGGAATCATATGATCATGAGAGGAAGTGGAGGGGATGGGATCATTAGATGGAGTGGAGGGAGATGCATCATTAGATAGAGCGGTTTCTATGCTAGCATGCTTTGGAACAAGCTTTTGGCATGTTTGGAGTTGCCGGGATTGTGTGATGGAGGAAGATATGGAAGCTTTGATGTGAGTAGATGGGGAAATGGGAGTATCATGAAGTGTGGGGGATTGGGATTTGTTTTGAGGTGGAAGTGATTGAGGTGGATGGAGGACTTGAGGAGACTTGGCCACTTTTCTCTGTGGTGGGAATTTTGTCTCCTTTGCTAGCGTGTCTTGGATAAGATTATGGATGATGGATTTGGAGGACGTGGATAATATGGATTTTGGAGGATTAGGATTAGATGGAGAATTGGGATTAGATGTGGGATTGGGATTAGGATTGGATGGGGGATTAGGATAATGGATTGGGGAATTAGGATTAATAATTGGAGGACTATGGGGTAAAGGATTTGGATGGGGAGTAGAGGTAATGAATGCATTGTAGAAGGATGGGGATTGGGATGTAGATGGGGAGGGAGATGGAGGTATACATATTGGATTAGAGGAGTATGTGGATGAGGGATAATATGGAGATATAGATGGGGAATAAGATGGATTTCCCTTGTCGAAGGTAGAAGAAGGATAAGAGATATGGTATAGATTGGGATTAGGTGCAATGTGTTGAGGTGCGATGGATGAAGGTATGATAGGTGGGTGGGTGATCATGAGATTAACTTGGTAGGAAAATTCGTCAACTTCCATGAGCATCTTCTCATACCAAGCTTTGAAATTTTGGGTAGTCATGTTGAGAGTGAAGGATTAGATTGGAATTGGATGAATATGTTTTGGAGGGGAAAGATTATGAAGATGAGGATTAGGACTTGTCTTGGAATGATGATGAATTATATTTGATTTGATTTGCATTGGATTTGATTTGGATTTGATTTTATTTTATTTGGATTGGAATTGGATGAGTCCTTGGATTGGGACATGATTGTATCTGGAGGATGAATTGGATTTGATTGGATTAGTCCTTGGATTAGGACTTGGTTTGATTGGATTGGATTTGATTTGGATTGGAATTGGATGAGTCCTTGGATTAGGACTTGATTGGATTTGGATTAGATTAGATTGGTTGATTGGTTGAATGGATTGGATTGAATTGGATTGGATTGAATTAGGTTGGATTTGATTAGATTTGATTGATTGAAATTTTGGAGATTTGATTGGATTAGAGAAAGAATGATTTTTTTTTTTGATTGGTAATTGGCTGAAGCCTGAATAGCTTTTGACTGGAGCTATGAACCAGTGGGGACACAGTAGGGGGCCCCATCCCCATTACATATCTTTGAATTATTATTATTATTATTATGTTTGATTAGATTTACCCCAAGACCTTCCCCATCCTATGGAAGGCCAAGAGTCATAGCTTAGAATTCCACTTCAGATGTCCCTATTGGGAATTGAACTTGGGTCTCCATAGTGAGAACCTAGTGTTTTAACCAGTTAAGCTCAACCCCTTGGACAGAGGAAGAATGAATATTATTTGAGGAAGAATGATTGTTTGAATGGATGAAAGTGGATTGGGGATTGGAGAATTTATTGGATAGATAGAAATGGATTAAAGATTTGATGATGACAAGATGGAATTTGGAAAGAGGAAGGATTGATTGATTGTGGAGGATGGACTTGGCAAGAGATGTCAAGTAAAGAAAACACAATGGTCAAAATAAATTAGACTCAAAAGACACTCATGCTCCTTCACAACATATCCTATGGCGAGTAAGGACAATATTCAATGGATCCCAATTGGTTTCCCAGCTACGCTTACCCAAAGCGGACACTTAGATGCTTGACCCCACTGGCTCCCCTCCACGACACTCACTTCTCTGAGGTAGCCAAGCATCAATTCCCATGAAAACTCCTCATGACAAACTTTGTGTCTCTACTAAGGGCCATAAAAATATGGGCGGCTTCGGAGGTCCGACCTCCTGTACCAATTACTAGAAGGTTTTTGGCCACTATGCACAAGGTGTTTAGTATGGCTTCTCGTTAAGAGCTACCCTTCACAGTTGTGCAAGCGCACTTGAGGCCTATAGCCCAACGAAGCACCAAGAACTTAGTAGTCACGCAAGCGTGATTGAGATCTCTAGGATCCTACTAAGCACCCAATGTGAGAGTTAACTCTCATATAGCCCCAACCATTGACCCTTTCGTAGTCAATGACCTATTTATTATAGTGAGTTGGGAACCCCAAGTTTGGGTGTACTCACTTGGGTCGTTCCCCTCTTACCTTCTCAAAGAGCAAGTTGGGAGGGCAGGCCTGCTAAGGGTAAGCATGCAATCAAACAAGAAAAGGTTCAAGGGTTGAGATTTCTGATTGTCTATGTAGACAAGAGCATACTCTCCTACTTCTACACTTTCTTCAAACACAAAAAGCAAAAGTTCTTTTACCCCTAATTAAAATCTAGGTGCCTAGAATAGAAAGATTAAGAAAAACACAATGTTTGGTCGGATTTCCTTAGGCAACCTGCAAAAAAGTGGATTAGTAGTTTGAAAATGAAGTCTTCAACAAGCGTCCTGCAAAAGACAAAAGAATGACAAAAATATATTTTTTTAAAATTTTTTGGGAATGAGTAGAAAAACATGAATAAAAACTTTTCTACTAATTACAAATGTGGATTTGGAGGAAACTTTGATGGGTAAATGGGGTTTGACTAGATTTTTTGCCACTTTCCAAGGGATAGGCAAACATAAACTGGGGATTTTGGAGGAGAGATGAAGGAATGGAAAAATTTGTCCAAGAGGGACAAAGAAGCAAAAGTTGGAGATAGACAATATGGGAAACTTTGGAGGTGATTGGATAAAAGTGGAAGGAGTTATGGCAAACCCTAAAAATAGAGGAATGTGGGATTTCGAGCTTCAAAAAAGTGGAATTTGGGATAAGGTCCCCAAGGAAGGAAATGTGCAAAATGGAATTGTGGGGGATCTAGTGAAGTTTGGAGGAAAACAGAGTGAAGATGAAGAAGATATGGTGAAAAAACAAAATAATTTTTTTTTTTGGTTTTTGATTTATCCCTACGGCCGTGCTGATTTGCAGACAGTCGCGCTAATGCGCGAGCGATTGCGCTAACAAAGAGATTATTAACATTAAACAAAGCAGATAACAGAAAAGGAAAAATTGTAGACACGCTAATTATCAGGCGCTCACGCTGATGCCCGAGCACTCGCGTCAAAACAACTAAAGTTAGCGCCTAAAAATTCAAATTAAAAAATTTCACAAAAACGCTCGCGCTAATCACAGAGCGGTCGCGCTGAAGCAGAAATAGAAGAGAAACATAAATGAAAAGATAAAAGAAGATAGAAGAGGAAGAATGAAAGAGGAGATAGAAGAATTTTCTGGGTAGTCGTGCTGAAGCATAGTGAGGCCCAAAAAAAATTGAAATTTCCTGTGGTCACGCTGAAGCCGAGACGGTCGCGCTGATTAACAGGCGCTCGCGGTGATTCAGAAACGGTGGCGCCAATGCGTGTGCGCTCGCGCTGAAGTGTGATTCCTACGAAAAACCTTCACAAAAAACTCAAAATTTTGTTAAATTCGGGACGTGGGTCCCACTGGGCGTGCCAAAATGTCTCACAATAAAATGGTTAGTGCATGATTAATATTCAATAAACCCCAAAACCATTTAAATGAGATATCAAGAAATATTGAATAAGAACATCATGAAAACAAGACAAAATATACTCATGAAGCTCCCATTGCAAGTAGCTCTTCCTTGTCCTCCTCGCCTCCACGAACTTTGCTAGCTCCAAAGTTTGACTAATGGAGAGTTGGAGAGAGATAGAATGAATGTGGATTGCTCTCCTTGTGCTCAACAAGGTAGGTGGATTGATATTTGAATTGGATTTGAATGATGGATAGGAGGATTTGGATTAGATTTGAGAGAGATTAGAAGAAATGGTAACATGACAATGCAGGAGAAGTGGATCCTTTGTGAGGAAGATTGGCTCCAATTTATAGATTGGAAAAGGCCAATTGAGGGCCAAGATTGATTTGATTATGAAGGGTTGAAATTGATTTGAGATAGAAGGCATGGATCAAGGGTGCCTTGGGAAAATAAATAGGAATATAAAATTCCTTTGGAAAAAGGGGGGAGAAATTTGAATTTCAAACTTGAGGAATTAAAAATTCCAAAATAAGGATGCATTGAGGGATTCGAAGAAATTTGAATTTCTATGAGATACTCAATGTTGATGTGACATTAGTGGGAATTAAAAATAGGAGAAAAATGATAATCATGATTATGAGAGATTCTAGAAAGATTAATTAGGTTGAGTGGGATTAGGAAAAAATGATTTGTAGGAATCACGTGACTAGGTTAATTAATTAGAATTAATTAACTGAGTGGGTTTAGAGGAAATAATTATTGAAATGACTTTATTAGAATAGGGGAATAATTAATTTATTTGATAAATTAATTATTGGACAATAGTGACAGGATTAATTAAATTAGATTTAATTGATTCTAAGAGGAATAAGGATAACACAATTAAATTAATTAATTATGTTTATAGGCTTAAATTAATCAAATATTAATTTAATTAATTTTAGGTGTCTACATTTTGCCCCTCTTTGATATACCGTCATGAAATGATGTTATATCAAAGAAGAATAAAACATAGTGGAAGAAAAGGATAAGGACTAGTAGCATGATGCCCCAGTCATGAGATGAAGAAAAGGATAAGGACTAGTAGCACAATGCCCTAGTCATAAGATGAGGAAGGATGTGCCAAAGGAGAAGTAAAAAAAGTTGGAGAACAAGGCTATGGAATGTATCTTCATCGGGTACAATTATGGTGTGAAAGGATATAAGCTTTGGGACCCTGTTGCACATAAGGTAATTCATAGTAGAAGTGTTATTTTTAGAGAAATGAAGTCTCCTTGTATTACATTGTAGCTAGAACAGACTAAAAAGGAAGATGTGATTCAATTCCCTTCTACACCTGAAAGAGTTGTATCGAGACCCCTAGATAGGCAAGAAGTTGAGGAGAGCTCATCTAGCTCTGAATCTTCAGAAGAGGAGGAAGAACCTCCAACTCATCTTGTTCGAAGGTCTACAAGAGATAGACAACCACCTGATGATTGGAGATGTGTTTTTTCTTTGAATACTAATGTGGATGAACCGAAATATGTAGAAGAGGCATTAGGCATGAATGATGAAAAATATTGGAAGATTGCTATGGAAGAAGAAATGGTAGCTTTGAAAAAGAATGATACATGGGATCTTGTACCGTTGCCTAAAGGACGAAAACCTGTTGGTTGTAAATGGGCATTCAAGAAAAAGGTCGGTTCAGATGGAGGCATTGAGAAGTATAAAACAAGGTTGGTTGCAAAAGGCTACTCTCAAGTTGAGGGTGTTGATTGTGGTGAGATATTTTCTGTTGCAAAAATGACATCCATTAGATTTTTGCTTTCTATTGTTGTTGCTTATGATTTAGAGGTTGAGCAAATAGATGTGAAAACTGCTTTCTGTCATGGTGATTTGGAGGAGGATATTTATATGACACAACTAGAGCACTATGTGGTGAAAGGTAAAAGTAATTTGGTCTGTAAATTAAAGAAATATTTGTATGGCCTCAAACAAAGTCCTAGGATGTGGTACTAGAAATTTGATACATATGTGTTGAGTTTGGGATTTGAACGTTCTAAATTAGATCACCGTGTTTATTATAAATCTTATGGTGACCATTTCTTGTACATTGCATTGTATATTGATGATATGTTATTCATTGGTAAAGGGAAAGGCATGATTTCAGAATTGAAGTCTCAGCTCACTGCTAAATTTGAAATGAAAGATCTTGGTGTAGCAAAGCACATTCGTGGGATGGAAATTAAAAGGGATAGAGTGAACAGAAAGCTAGGGCTAGGTCAGAGTAAGTATGTGAATTCAATGTTATAGAGGCTCAACATGCTAGATTGTAGACCATTGTGTGTTCCTTTTACAGTTGGAACAAAATTATCTATTACATATTGTCCTACATAACCATCAGAGATGGAAGACATGAGTAAAGTGCCTTACCAAAGTGTAGTTGGAAGTTTGATGTATGTTATGGTCTGTACTAGACCAAACATTACCCAAGTAGTGGGAGATTTGTCCAGATATATGTCTAATCCTGGTAGAATTCATTGGGATGCAGTCAAAAGCATCTTTAGATATTTGAAGGGTATCTCAAAGTATTCTTTGTGGTATCATAGTAATTTAGTTGGAGATGTGATTTCCCTCGATATTCATGGTTATGTGGATTTAGACTGGGCAGGTGATATTGATAGAAGAAGGTCCACTAGTACTTATGTGTTTACTTTATTTGGTGGTGAAATTAGCTAGATGAGTAAGTGACAGGTCGTGGTTTCTTTGTTCATTACTGAAGCAGAGTATATGGCAGCTACTCATGCTTGTAAAGAGGTCATTTGGCTTAAGAGACTGTGTTCAGGTATTGGAATAAAACGAGGAGTAGTGACAATATATTGTGACAATCAGAGTGTGATATGGCTAGCTAAGAACCCGACATTTCATGGTCAGACCAAGCACATTGATGTTCAGTATCATTTTGTCAGAGATATGGTTGAAGATGGAAGGGTGAAGCTGGTTAAGGTAGAAACTTTGATGAATGTTGTATATTCTTTAACTAAGGTTGTGAGCTTGGAGAAGTTCAAATGGTGTTTAGAGTCTATGGGCCTCATGGCCCCTAGTAATTGATTCATTGTGTTGATACTCCCTTTTCTCTTGCAAGGTGTTCGACAAGTGGGAGAATGTTGGTAAAATGGTGTCTCAACCTTACATCTACATGAGGTTACTATTTATAGTAAGTTTTCATTTAAGCATGAAGTGTTGTGAAATTCTCCCAGAAGCTTTTGGTTGGTTAGACAAGCATTTTGGTAAAATTTCGTTACAAGATCACAACTAGTTTTGAGGATATTAAAGTTTCTGTTTTGGAGGGGTGCGACTAAAGGTTTAAGCTTGATTTTGGGCACTTTAGACCCTCCGAAATGCCTTGAAAAGTTGGCATAAATGGCATAACAATTTACGAAGCAATAGAGCACTTTGCGAGATTTATGGTGCTTCAAATGGTTCGTCAATCAAACACACGGTTGGCAAGTTATGGCCTCCGAAAGTTTGTACTCTTGAAATAGGAAATACAATTTGTGTCGAACACATAAATGAGTTGTAAAAGGGAGGGACATGTGTTGATGTTTGTTTTAACACGTCATAGGGAATCTAGATTGGAGATAAGGTTGGCTATACTTTATTGGGTGGTTTCAGCCCATGGTTTTGTAATACCGTTTGACGGTTTCTTGTATTGTATCTCCTATATATGAGGTGCATGAGATAGAGGTTGTGTGAAAGAGCCTTATGGCTATTGAGTTACCTCTGAATCTCTGATTAGTTGTACTCCTGCGAAGAGCTTGCTCTGCAAGTATATTGTAATCCATTTTTTATTGCTGAATAATATATTGGGCAGCTTTTGGAGTGTGGGGTTTTTCTCTCGAAAGGGTTTTCCGCACGTAAATCATTGTGTTATGGTTTGAATGTTATTATGTCTATTTCTATTTTTTGTAAGTGTTGTAATGATCTATAAAAGTTTTTGCATTACCCTCCTCTCAAGGTTAGTGTAGGAAGTTGTTCAGCTACTTAACTTCCTTACACACACACACACATACGTTATATATATATACATAGCATACATATAGATCGTATATATACATAGCAACACAAATGGAGCTAATCAAGCAATTCATCTGCCCCCTGATCTTGCTCATCATTGTTTCCAGTAGGTGGATGATATGCAAGTGGAGCCACATCAAGCATTGTAGATGGAGCTATCACAAGTTCCAAAGAAGGACCGTGTTCTAATGATGAGACACTTTGTTTGTCACTAGGAGCTAGGATTAATGCTTTTGATTTTTTTTTAGATAAATCATTGTCAACATCAACATATTCATATTCATCATCTGAAATATTAGGATCAACGTTTTCATCATGAACAAGATTCTCACTTATTTATTCATCAAGATTAACAAAAATAGGAGCTCTAATAGGAATAGATCTTGAACCATCATTTTTCTTAATCATTTTGCATCTTGGAGAATTAGGTTGAGCTTCTTCCCTAGGGTTAGGAGAATGTTGAGAGGATTGAAGAAGTATTTTGAGAAGCAAGTTCATGAGCCCTTGCACGACGTCTCTATCAGCATTCTCTCACACAATGATTTTGTTTAGTTTTAGCTGAAGGTTATCAAGGTATAGGTTCATCAAGCGTAGGCTTATTTTCTTATTTGAAGGAAGGATGCATAAGGGGAAGGTCTTTTAGGTTAAACAATAGGAGAGGCCAGTTGCTTCCCTTTGTAAGACGTAGAAGACAAAACCACACCATATAAAAGAGGAATAGAAGGTGTGGGAAGGATACTAGGTCCATCATGAGGAGGAGGAATAGGTCTATCTTTAGGAGGAATAATATGTAAATAGATTAATGCTTAGGAGGTAGAGATTGTGTATCCTTGGGAGGAAGAATAGACTCATCCTTAGGAGAAGGAATAGATTCTTCCTTAGGAGAAAGAATATCTCTATCCTTAGGATGAAGAATAGACTTATCCTTAAGAAGGGGCATATTATCAACAGTTGGAGGAAGACTAAGTTTTGGATTTCTAGGTTCACTCACAGATAATATCATCTCATTCTTCTATTTTTTATAAGATTGAAAAAGAGGATCACTTCTAGGTTTAATAGGTTGAAATTGTTTGGACCAAAAATAATCAAGACAAACATCTATTTGCCTAATTGTGGGTTGGTACATGCTATGATTAATAGTTATGGTCTTTTCATCAAGAGGAAATTTTAAGCATTTATGAACAATAGAAGGGATTAATTTCATGGAAGAGAGCCAAGGATGTCCCATCTTCACACGAAATTATTTTGATGTAGGAATGATAGAAAAGTTAACATCTAAAACTTTAGTACCAACCTCAACATGAAGATAAATAGAACCAATGGCGGGGCAAGAGAGACCATCAAAGATTTTAATCACCACTTCAGATTTCTCATATGTTACTTGATGCGATTGTAAAGTATAAAGAAATTCTTCAGTTATCACATTAACCATACAAGTCAGATCAATGAGCACCCCTCTAGAGGGTATGCCTTTGATTCTCACAATGATATATAATGGGCCATCAGGTGCTTCAATTGTCTCAGTAGGATCAAATGTGATGCATAAGTCCTTAGGAGGTTCATTTTTATCAATAAGGTTCACCACATTATTAGACACAAGGCCAAGATCATTGGGAGAGAAGGCAAGATGATTAGTTTCAATCACATTAGTGGAATGGGAAGGTAAAGGAGTAGTGAAAATTTGAAGATTTTGATTAGGAGTTATGGATTTGTTTCCTTTATCATTCACACCAACCACAGATATGGTATTGTTATCAATCAAGTCTTGAATCTTACTTCTCAAGGAATAACACTTTTCAGTGTCATGACCAGGTTGATGATGGTATTGGCAAAAAGATTTGGAATCAAAGGAAAGTTACAAAGGCTTATTTGTATCAATTGGTTTAATAGGGGGAAGTTTCAACACATTCATTTGTAACAATTATGACATAATACTATGCAAAGATTCATTAAGAGAAGTGTATTCTTTTCTAAAGTATTTGGACAAAGGAGGCACACCTATTGCAGCTGCTACTTGAGTATTGTTGTTGTCATTGAATTTGATTAATCCCTTATTGGGTTTGAGCTTCACAAAAGGTTGTTGAGCACTTTCACTTTTATCATTTGAAGCCATTGAAGAGGATTGTTCCAGTTGACTCATGATAAGGTGATAAAGAAAGTAAACTCAGAAAAGAGAAGTCTATCTCTAATATCTTTTTGCAAATTAGAAATGAAAATTCTTTGAATATAATGATCAGGCATAGGAAAAGAAATTTGACAATACAAATGTTTATATCTACTAAATGCAAATGTTTATATCTACTAGTAAAATTAGTCACTTTTTCTTTAACACCTTGCTTACAATGCATCAAATCAGTCAAAGTAATTTTAGGACCAATATTATTGTGAAATTGTTGAATGAAAGAATCAGCAAATTGTTAAAATGAAATAATAGAATAAGGAGGCAAAGAACAATACAATTGAAAAGCTTTATCCCTTAGTGTTCTAGTAAATTATTTAGCCAATAATCTTTGGTCATGAGCAAAGTCACTACAAAAAGTTTGAAATGTTTTCACATGAGTGAAGGGGTCACCTTTTCCATTATAAAGCTCCAATTGAGCCAACTTCCACATGTTTAGGAGGGACAAAACAAACAATTTAATTAGATAATGGGCTTGCTACATCAAATGTGTGCACATTATACTTAGATTGATTCATAGAAGTGATTTGTTGTTGCAAGGAAGACATTGTTTGGGCTAGACTATTGATGGTAGATTCAGTAGGAGGATTGAAATTGGACATGTTGGATTGAGAAGGAGGGGTAACATTATTGAGGGAAGGAGGAGCTTGAGAATAAGGAGGGATATTTTTATATGGAGGTAGGGGTTGAGAATAAGGAGGAGGAACAGTATGATAAGTAGGTATATGAGAAGATTGGGTAACAAATGGAAGACTCATAGGAGGAGGTATGAAGGAATTATAATTAGAGGAGTTGTCCCCTTGACTAAAATTTGTAGGTATGACATTTTGTGTAGAGGTAGCCATGATGTTAGATGTAAAAGTGGGAACATTAGCCATAGGGGTAGTCAAAGGAATGGAATGATCAACTTGACTAGGAGGTTGTGTACAACCAAGGAATTCAACACAACTCTTCTTAGGAATAATATTAGTATCAACAATATGAGAAATACCACGCAACACATCAACACCAAGTTGATCACTTTGAACCATTCTTTTTAATCCTTCAATCAATGGCAGAGCCTCACTTTCTGGGTATTGTTGACTCATCCATTGTTGAAGATTTTCGAATTGATTGTCAATCTTCTCCAATTGGTCAACGGAAACCCTAGTTAGTGATTCATCCACATCATGAGAATTATATAAATAATGAGGATAAATGACATCATTTGTAGGATTGGCAGAACCACCAATATCCTCATGAAATGAGTTATCCAAATTAGGCTCCATCTCCTCGGTAATTAAATCAAGTGGGAAGCCTTAATTCTATAACTTCTTCTCACGAGACTATTATAGGTTGGAATAATAGTAGTAAAACTCATGCACTAAGGGAGGAAAATTGGAAATTTGAAATTTAAAAATTTGAATTTTGAAACTTGCAAAATAATTGAATAATGCAAAATTTTTAGAACAATGATTATTCACTTAAATAGGCAAATTGATTGAAAAGATAAAGAATAATTGTGAAAAATTATGCAATCTACTAATAAATTTAAATTAAAAAAATTAGAGCCTTGTGAAAATAACCTCTTAAGTTTAAATTTAAAATTTAAGATTAGATCTAAGGTTGAAATTTAGAAATTGAAATAATTAATCCAAAATTGGGCAACCCACAAGGTTAATTCAAATTTAAAAATCAAGGCTCTTTTAATTAACCACTTAATTTTAAAATTTAAATTTGAAATTTGATCCAAGATTGCAATTTTGAATTTGAGGCAGCTCTAAAATGATAAATTCAAAATTTAAACAACCCACAAGCTCAATTCTTAATTTTTAAAAAATTAACCACTTAATTTTAAAATTTAAATTTGAATTTTGATCCAAGATTGCAATTTTGAATTTGAGGCAGCTCTAAAATGAAAAATTCAAAATTTAAACAACCCACAAGCTCAATTCTTAATTTTTTAAAAATTAACCACTTAATTTTAAAATTTAAATTTGAAATTAAACTTGCAAGTGAAAATTTGAATTTTGAAATTGAATCACACTCAGATCTAAAATAATTAATCCAAATTAAGCAATTCACAAGCTCAATCTCGAATTTAAAAACTAGGGTTTTAGTGAAATTAACCTTTTAATTTTTAAAATTTGCAAGAACATCAAACTTGTAAATGAAAATTTGAATTTTAAATTGCATAAACACTCAGATATGAGAACATAAATCAGAATTAAAGGTATAAAGAGTGGGGTTCACCAAAATGTAATGGTGAAAAATTAGGGTTTCCACCACTAGATGTATGAAAACTGCTAATTTGCCATTACATTGAAAAGATGCTGAAATCCAATAGATCCAATCATAAATCATAAATGATAAGGACTTAATGCTGATTGGATTTAGGGGAAGTTGTGAATTGTTTACCCTCTTTTGTGGGTTGAAATGTTGAATTAAGATAAACTGCTCAAAAATGAAGGTAAATATATAGAAATAGTGAGCTACAGATGCGGGACTGAGACACACACTTGGATCTGAGCAGTATATGCAGATTTAGACCCGATCCTTGAAAAAGATCCAAAAATGTCTGGACCGGAGTGCCCGTCGCTCTGGTCCTCCTAACTTTTTGCACGCCAAAGAGAGTTGATTCATTGAGCTATAAATAATGCTAATTCTGAAGATCGCAGCTTCGTACTTATTTCTGGCACACATAAATAAAGGGAAATAGGTTGGGAATAGGGGCTTGCCTTAGGTCAAACCCCTATTTTGGAATTAACCATGAAATTGAGATAAAGATAATTGAAATTGTTGTAATGAAAGATTTTTCTTTTGAGGGAGATGCTGAATAATGACTGAAAATCAAATGATATACCTCCTTGTGAAGTTTTGTTTGTCTCCACATGGAATTAGGGCTTGATGAAGTCTTCAACAAAATAGGATGAAAGATGTCTACTTCAATACTTGATTCTTGACTCTATTGCTACTCCAAGGCTTGAAGGAAGACTGATTATTGCTCAATTTCTCTTGAATGCTTGATGTCAATTTAAATTTCATATGTGTGGATTGTCAAAATGAGAGGGTAAAACCTCCTCTTATGCTTTCTTGTCAGAATACTTGCTAATTTCCTGACATGAGCCAACACGAAGCTGGAATTCCTGCTAAATTTTGAAATAGGGAAAAGGGTTTTAAAGAGGCCCCAATTAGGGGGGAATAGAGAATGGTGCTTAGGTCCTAATTAGGACCAAAGCGTGGCGCCCTGGTCCTACCCCTATTTAGGGCTAGGATAAGATGCCAAGTGCATAGAAAAAGTAAAAAATGATGCAATTCATGAAGGGCATGAGCATAATCAGATCCCAGTCAGGCCAAGGGGTGCAAATGCTAAGGTAGGGACCCAAAGTGGTCAAAATTGTACAAGGGTGAAATTTTAGAATGCTACAATAGGCATGTGACACATATCGATCATCTCTTCATTCAATTTGTGTTTTCTCTAAAGTCAACCTACCTCTTAATCTCCTCCCTCCATCTTTACCTATTCTCAAATCCTATTAATTCTCTTTCATCCATGAGATCTTGGCCATTCATAATTTCACTTCTTAATCTAAAACCTCCATTTTTGGGATGATCTATATAAATGAGGCTTCCTCGTCTCATTCCACATCACACATAGCTTGAGCCTAACTAGACTCTACCAAAATCATTCTAGCATACATCATCACACATTTTAGCCATACACCATTACAATCACATTCATTCTTCCTTGAGCTCTTGTGCAAGTGCATACAAATCTGAGAGAAAACATCATCAAACACAAGATCATGGAGGATAGGAAAACAATGTCCAGGTGAATCTATGATATATATGAAAAGGTATATATTTATCTTGTTTACATGCATGATAGTTCTCCATTGATGCTTTGTTGAATTAGTTTGTAGATATAGGGTTAGTGGTTGGTTTAGTTTAGGTTTACAAATAGGTCACAATTCATCATAAACAATAATTATTTGTCTAAGATAATTCCATAGTAATTTTCTCCATAATGCATAATTATATAGTTGAGAGTTCAATTTGAGATTTCCCCATTGCATGAACACATTTAAATAAGCAAAAAGAATGCAATCAACCACCACAAGATTACCCCCTCAAATTTCTCAATCAATAATCCACCAGTAAAAAAAAAAATTGAACTTTATGCTTAGTGTGTTCTTAGGTGCTAGATACCAAAAACCAACAACTAGACTTGATCTTGGTACATATAGATGCCAAATTTGGCCACAATATCAAAGTATAGTTTTCACATAAAATGAGATTAATCTAATCACACAATTTTGAAGTATGAGAAAAATCATGCGCTTTAAAAAAATGGCACCCAAAAATGTTATTGTAGGATTAAGAATAGAGCCCTAGAAGTTCTCAATATGAGGATTGCACATGTGATAATCTACAATTTCTTAAAAAAAGAAGAACCATAAAAATGGATGCACCATTCATAGAGCATGAAATTTTACCCCAAATAAAAATTAAATTCACTAAAAAAGGATGTCAGATGACTAAGTTATGTACTTCTAAAGTTTGCCTTCCTAATTGAAAATGCAAACGTAGAGGGGGTTAAAATTTTAGACCATGTTGTCATCATCAAGTAATATTTTCTATTCTTAAGGAGGATGGAAAGGTGAAATAGTACATGGGCAAATCTAGATTTACCAATCGGGGAACCATAATTCTTTCAAGGAAATGAATAACCAGATTGAGGGTTAATGGAGATTGCAACATAAATCTGAAGGTGATCAATGATGATTAGCAACTTCATGGAATCAAGGAAGGAGATAGGCATAAAGTTTGCCACCACGCTAGGTATGAGAAGGGTTGATGGTTCAATCAAATGGGGCAAGGTGGACACTGAAGGGATAATAGAAGGGCATAGAAGCTAGGGTGTAGAAATAATCATGGAGATAACAACCATCGAGTATTAAATCAGAATACTGAAGAGGCTTAGAGAGAACAATATGGACGATATCGACAGTGTTTTCAATTGACCAAGGAGGTTTGAACATTAGGAAAGGCTTGGTATGTCAAAGGTGGGTGGAAGGTTCATAAACATTGTAGGATGGAGAGGCAGAAACCCTAACTAGAAGCACAATGAAAAAAATCCAACATATGGGCAGGGACGGTAATGACAAAATTCAATAAAGAAAAATCAAGGTGAAGACAATAATTTCTTACCTAGTGTTGGTGTAAATTATGTCTCATAATTACACTTTACTTAAATTAACTTAGGGTAATACATTTCATAGTAGTTTGGATATGAGATACTTAGGGAAGTGTGCACATAGGGAAGTTGCTTGTAGGAGAAATTTCACTTTTTATGGTCTTATCTTGTTGTTACATTCCACCTTCGGTGGGTGATCCACCTCTTGCGGAATACTTTATTATTTCTCCTACCTACCCTTGTTTCTCATTGAGCCACACGTCATGATTGTGTGCTCACATATCTATACTGCCTTGCCTTTATAAGCAGGCTCATCTTCATTGCATGTAATTTTTGGTGATCCAGTTGATCAATATTTTGCATCTTGATTAGAATATAGTTTATTCTTATAAATATTTTGTCTCTTTTATATGTGTTATTCATTGAGCTCTTGATCTTGGTTATTTTTGATAAATTCTTACATGGTATCAGAGCCATTGGGGCTTCATTGAGTAGTCTATTTGGAGATATTTTGGAGCCTTTTATTTTTCTATCTAAATAGATGCACATTTTGGGGGCATCCTACGTTGATGGCAACCTCGCCGTTGAGTCTAGGATGTCGTTTCCATAAATTTTGAGCATAAATTTGCCTATTTTTGGTGAAAATCAATTTTGGGGCTCTAGAGGAAAATTTTTTCCTATTTGGGTAGTAGTAGGATACAATTTTTCAAAAAAAAAATAAAAATTCCTTTTCAATTTTTTGCAGATTTTTTTTGTTAAAAATGTATATATTTATTATATTCACAAATTTTGGTATTGTAAAAGTTTATTGAAAAAAAAATTATTAAGATTTTTTCGAGGGGGTTCAACCCCCCCGACACCGTACACTGCATTTCATTTTCTCTAGGGAATGTTTGTTGTGGGGCCACCACTGCCCATTTTTCTTTGCCCTCCCTACGGTTCCTCCCGACCTTGGCTTTGTGCAGACCCGAGCCCTGCAACCTCTGATCGCCACAAGAGGTCCCTGCCTTATGCCCACCTTTTCGAGTTCACCTCCTCAACAACGGTTGTCACTACTCTTCCACGGGCCACCTCTTTCGACTGAGACCACCGCTGCTAACATTGTACACCTCCAACAGCTGAGACTACCCCACGACGTGGCACCATCCAGTTGAACCAGACAGTATTGCAACCTTTACCACACAACAAAAACTAATTTTCTCAAGCTTGCCACACAAAGAGCCCAGTCAATAACACGTCAGTGCTGACATAGACCCCTGTGTCATATCCATGCATGCATCCAAATCAGTAGATCGTAAGCACAATTAGTGCCAACTCATCCTGCCATGTAGGACAACACACCATCTTTCATACTAACACGTGGCAGATTCCTATGGATTGGCGACTCTGCTGGGGACTTGTTCAATAGAAGTTTTCAGAATCTCTGGTAGAAGGATTTAGACCCTGCTAGAAGGAAGAACCCAGAGGATCAATAAGAAGAAATCATATTCCTCTTAGAAGGTGGCGACTCTACCTATATAACTTTTAGAAAGTATCCTGAGACCTAGATAAATGAACGAAAGGAGGTCTTTGAATCACGAGAAGGAAGCCTTCGCACAGTTGAGTCCCAAGAAGAAGTATTATAAGAAAAAGGATCCCATACCAGAAATGGCTCATGGTACTTATAAACAATTTCCCAGGAGAGAAGAATGTTCCACATCAACATATATGCCCTAAAATGACGTGCATGAAAATCCTTTCTTCAATGAAAATCGAAAAGATAAAAATCCTCAGTATGAGGAACATCTAACTGAAAAAGAAAAGAAGAATAAGCAATGGGATAAAATAATCCTCCAAATGGCTGACCTAGGTGGAGATGAAGCTGAAATGGCAAGAGCAATGAAAAGACAACTAGATGAGATACTCAAGAGGTTGGGGGTGAAAAGGGAACATCTGTATTGCACTGATACAAGTTTGAGTGAGCCAACTAGTAGTGGTACGAGTAGAACATCAACCCCAAAGTATAGCCCACCACACATGAGAAATTTTGAGAAGAATACAACCAATGAAGAAGGACCATGGAGGAACAATGGTAGGTGGAGAAATGTGCATAGTGAGTATTATCAAAATGATGTGAGTAATAATGAAAATAATAGAAATCATCATGATAATAATAATACAAATATCAGAGATGTAAATAATCGATCTGACAATAATGGCTATAACTGGGGAGGTAATAATAGAGGTTACAATGCAAACTATGGTGGTAATTATAATAATGGAAATGGGAATGGTAACAACAATTGGAATAATGGAAATAACAACAATAGTAATAACAGTAATGGCGATGGTTATAATGGTAACAACAATTACAATGGTGGTGGAAATAATGGCAATCATGGCAATAATGGTGGTAATCATAATGGAAGAAACATAAATAATCAAAATAATAACAGTCATCACAGGCCACCCATGACCATTGAGAGATATAGGCAGTTAGATTTCACTGGCATAGTCGGTCATCCAAACCACATATCAAATGACTTGAGAAATGTTATTCCTAAATTCACTGGGAATGGAACAGATACTGTTGAACAACATGTTATGAATGTTTAAAATACCATTGAAGAGTTTGAAATTCCACATGAGGATGTCTTCATGAAGTTGTTTGTTCAATCTCTGACACAAGATGCCGAGGAATGGTATCGAAGTCTACCTGATAGGAGCATCAGTAGCTGGCAGGAATTTGTTACTTTATTTTTGGAGGAGTTTGGTTATCATAATGATCCCTCATTTGCTTCTCATGAATTGTCCAGTATCAAGAAAAATCAAAATGAATCCGTATTTGAATTCAATAAGAGGTTTAATAAGGTTCTGAATAAAATTCCTCGAGATATTAGACCTGTTGATTCTTGCTTGATTAACTTTTATATAAGTGCATTTGACAGCAAAACACACTATGAGATTTTATCTCATAAACCTGCCACACTGCAACAAGCCTATAAAGCAGCCAGTACAATAGAAAATAATAGAAAGGCTGCTGGAAGAGTGGGAAAAAGGGAAGACCCTAATTTGTACAATCCACGGGCCCCTAAAAGGGATGATTTTGGTCAAATCATGGACATGCTCAAAGGTCTGAAAGACAAACAGAATCAGAATGAGAAGTCTCAGTCATATAGAAACAATAGGCCTACAAATTTTAATAGGCCCAGGCTCCATGACATGCCATAGAACACATCTTGGAAGGATGGTAAGCTGGTTAAGCCAAGCATAAACAAAGAAACTCCCAATCCACTAAAAATGGCAAATAATCTTGTTGAGGATTTCCCATGGTGTAATGTATGTAATCTTCTCCATTCTGAAGAAAAGTGCATGATTGCATTGAGTTTGAATGAAAATCAGCCTGAGGAAGATGAATATCAACCCACTGTCAATGTCTTATCATCTGAACCTATGTGGGGTAAAGATGAAGATTCCTTAGAAGGAGAGTATTATTCAGATATGCATAGGATGAGGTACAATCAACAATACAGTGTTCAGCAAGTCTTCACATATGATGAGGGTGACAGTGTAGCATTGAGGAAGTTGTTCCAGAGAAAAGAAATGGATACACTCTTAAGGAACCTATCAGAAGAGGAAAAGAGAGCCTTCACAGTTGCTGTTGTAGCTCAGGCTAAAAGTAACTACCAGTTGAGAAACAAAATAGTGAATGATGATCAAGGAAAGCCTACAAGTATCTTTGCTAAAGTGCGGAAGCCAGAAGTCAACAAGGAGACTGAAAGCAAAAAGGCAAAGGAGACCAGGGATGAACCAGCAAAGCAGATTGATGCACCAAAATTGGTCAAACCTACTGATAAAAAGCAAATCAGTAAATCCTCAACTTGTGGAACCTTCATGTCACAAGATTTGTCACAGGTAAAAATTTCTATGCCTCTGTTAGAAGTGATGAAGTATCCTGAATACAAAGGGGAGACCTTGAAAATTATATCTAGTGCTGGTGATAACAGTAAGGATGTTTCTAAAACTAAAAATGATCCTTCAGTGGTATATTTAGGAACATCTATTACTGAGAATCTGAATCAGGTAGATCCTTTTTATCTGACATTATTGATAAATAACAAAATGGTGAAGAACTGTATGATAGACTCAGGGGCTATGGTGAACATTATGCCAGATGATGTCATGACAAAACTTGGCATGCAGGTTGACACTCCATATGGGAAGTGTTATGCCATGGACAACAGATCAATACCTGTGGTGGGAATTATGAAAGATGTGGAGTTCAGGTTTCCAGCTTGCCCTGATACCACATACAAAACAGACATCACAGTGGTCCAAGTCCCAGCAAATTATGGAATGTTGTTGTCCTATCAATGGTCCAATCTGGTTGGGGGACATGTTCAGCTAGATCTATCTTATGCCACTATACCTGTGAAAGGAGCAGAGGTGAGAATCAACTGAGAGCCTAGATCACCATACCTTATTGAAGAAGTTGATCTAGAGGAGATGACATGTTTTTGCCATACAGACATGGACAACTTCCAGGTAAGTATATCTAAACCTTGTAATGTTTCAATTTTAGAAAAAGCAGTTAAAAGGGATAAAGATCTCTTATGGAAAATGCATTTTGATGGTGCATGTAGTAAGGAAGGAAATGGAGCGGGTGTAGTTTTCATTTCACCACATGGAAAAACATTTAAATATTCTTTTCTGCTTGCATTTGAATGTACAAACAATGTTACTGAATATGAAGCTTTATTATTAGGCCTTAAAATTGCAAACAAGCATGGTATAAAATTATTAATGGCTTATGGTGATTCAGAACTTGTAGTTCAGCAAGTAAGAGGAAAATTTATTGCTAAAAATGAAAAGTTAAGAAATTATAGAAATGAAGTGTGGGATTCAATTGAATTTCTTGATGCTTTCTCTATTAATTGGACAGAAAGGTCTAACAATATTATTGCAGATTTTATGGCTAACTTGGCTGTTAAGCATAATGATATTCTTTTTTATGACATTACTCAAGTTGAGATCAAGACTAGACCTACACTTCCTGATAATGTGAAGAGCTGGTAGGTTTTCAATGATGACAGGGACATCCTAAATTTCTTGTTCTGTGAAGGAAGCTATGAGGATCAGAAAATTGATTGGAATGGGCTTGTTGAAGAGGAAAATGGAAAGAAAACTATACTGGGGCAGGAAATCTTGCAACTCAAGACTAACAAAATTCCAAAAGGGCTGGTTGAGTTGGAGAGGATGTTTGATGATAAGGACATGGCTAATTTCAGACCAAGTTCAGGAGCATGTGAAGGTGTTGAGAAGATAAATTTGGGAAGTGAAAGCAACCCAAGGGAAGTCTTTATTGGTAAAAAACTTACCCTTAAGATTAGGACTGCATTAGTAAATTTGTTAAGAAAGTATAGACATGTTTTTGCATGGTCCTATGATGATTTGAAGGCATACAAAGAAGATCTATTCCAGCATGAGATACCATTGAAACCAGATGTAAAACCTTTTAGGCAGAAGCAGAGACCTATAAATCCTACTTTGGCTCCAAAGATGAAGGAAGAATTGATGAAGATGCGAAATGCAAGTATTACTAAACCAATAAGACACTCAACATGGGTGTCAAATCTGGTACCAGTTAGGAAGAAAAATGGAGATATTAGATTGTGTGTGGATTTTAGGAATCTAAATGTATCTTCATTAAAAGATAATTATGCCTTGCCTAATATGGAAGCTTTGTTGCAAAAAGTTACTGGTAATGAATTATTGTCCATGACGGATGGGTTTTCTGGTTACAATCAGGTCAAAGTTAAAGAATCTGAAAAATATAAAACTACTTTTACTACCCCATGCGGTACATATGTATATGCAAGAATGCCTTTCGGACTAACAAATGCAAGAGCCACTTTCCAAAGGGCCATGGATGTTGCCTTTGAAGGACTTATTGATCTCATCTTAGCAATATATCAAGATGACATGACTGCATACTCGAAGAAAGCAGAGGATCACTGCAACGACCTGGAGAAGATATTCATAAGAGCATTGGAGTATGGTATTTCTCTCAATCCTAAAAAATGTTATTTTGGTGTTACCGAAGGGAAGCTATTAGGTCATATCGTATCTAAGGATGGTGTAAGGATTGATCCTGAGAGGGTAGCAGCTATAGATAAAATACAGATTCCAAAGACGGTCAAAGCTATTCAATCATTTTTTGGTCAGATTAATTTTGTGAGAAGGTTTGTATCGAATTTTGCTGAAATTGTTAAACCCATAGCCAAAATGATGAAGAAGGGGGCTGAGGTCAAATGGACAAATGAGGCGCTTGAGGCTTTTGTGAGCATCAAAAGAGCAATTAAGGAGGCCCCAGTCCTTAAGTCATCTGACTTTTCCAAGCCATTCTAGGTATTCTCATTTGCATCTTACCATACTATTGTTGTTGTTATGTTGCAGAAAAATGAAGAAGGTCATGAACAACCAATAGCATTTTTCAGTAAGTCTTTGCAAGCTTCAGAATTGAATTATGACATTAATGAAAAACAGGCTTATGCTCTAGTTAAAGCAGTAAAATCTTTTAGACCTTATTTGGTAGGAGCCACTGTTGTTGCATACGTGCCTAACGCTGCTGTTAAGGATATTTTTAGACAGACAAAAACAATAGGACGGAGATGCAGATGGATTAATCAAATCCAAAAATTCAACATAGATATCCAAATTACCAAACTGGTAAGAGGGCAAGGTCTGGCTCGACTTATGGCAGAATCTAACTTGGATGCAGTTCAGATAAATCAGGTAGAAATGGAAGATGCAGAGATGAGTATCCAAAAATGCCCTTGGTATACTGACATTGTGTATTATTTAAAATATTTAAAATGTCCAGATAGTTTTAATGATAATCAGAAAAGAACCCTAAAGTTACAGTCATCTAGATATGTGCTTATCAAAGGAGACTTGTATTGGAGGAACAGAGATGGTGTTTTGTTGTTTTGTCTGGATGTTGTGCAGGCACCAATGGTATTGAAAGATTTACATGATGGAGTCTGTGGAGGACACTTCTCAGCAAAAACAATAGCCCACAAGATTTTGAATGCAGGGTATTACTGGCCAAGCATCTTCAAGGATTGTCACGCATATGTCAGAAAATGTGAGGCTTGTCAGAAGTTCTCAAGCAAACTCAAGTATAATGGGGCCATTCCTCTTAGACCTGTGAATGCAGAAGAGCCTTTCCAAATGTGGGGCATTGATTTTATTGGATAAATAGCTAACAAGTCCAGTGGTGGACATAGGTGGATTCTTGTTGCAATAGATTACTTTACTAAGTGGGTGGAGGCAATTCCCACAAGGCAGGCTAATAGCAAGGTTGTCTCAAAGTTTCTTCTAGAAAACATCTTGGCCAGGTTTGGAGTTCCTCGTAAGATCATTGTGGATAACGGTATGTGCTTCAGATCAAAAGAATTTGTGAATTTCTACGAATCTTATGGGATCAGTCTATCATACTCATCACCCTATCATCCCCAAGGAAATGGACAAGCAGAGTCTAGTAATAAAAATCTGCTGAAGATCATAAAAAGAATGCTAGGGGAAAATAAAAGAGCTTGGGATTCCAAATTAAGTCTGGCTGTGTAGGCTGATAGAATTACAATTAAAAAATTCACTGGTTTTGCTCCTTATGAATTAGTGTATGGTAAAGAAGCCAGGTTACCATTGAACAACTTACTGCTAGTGTACAAATTTGTTTAAGAGAATGATTCGGAGGAGGTGAGTTTCATAAATGATCGATTTATGTAGCTAGCTGAGTTGGATGAATGTAGAAGAGAAGCTCTAGAAATGAATTTGCAGAGACAACAGAAAGTTAAAAAGCTTCATGACAAAAAATCCAGTGATCGGTCATTTAAGGAAGGAGAGTGGGTGCTGAAGTGGAATGCTAAGGATCAGGATAAAGGAAAGCATGGAAAGTTTGATGCCTTATGGCTGGGACCTTATATTATTTCTAATAAGAATGTAGAAATTTTTTACTTTTTGCTGGGCACGGATGGGCGAGTTGAGGAGTTCCCGATTCATGCTCAATATCTGAAGCATTTCTTCTATACGTAAACAAGGAGTATCTTTTGTATCATATTTCTAGGAAGTATGAAGAATTATATTTCCAGAGTGAATCATCTTTTAATTCTCTTTGAAGAATATGATGATAACTCTCAAGAAAAATTTTATGAAGGAAAAGAAACAATATATCAAGCAGTGGGAGAGGTAAAGCAAATATTATTTTCAGAAGGTGCATATTACTGCATGACCAAAATTAGGTATTTGAGAGAGGAAAGGGAATATCGTCATTTTTTGAGGGGCCTCCGGCCACCCAATTTTATTTAGAGGAACCTACAAAAGGGGTGCTATCTAATGGTCTGCTTTTCCAGAGATAACTAAGATCTCGCTGTGCTCACAGGGAGCATACTTCCCCAGAAAGAGCCACTGTTGGACCCTTAAAAATTAAATTTTTTAAGGTTCCAGATTCATACCAGGAAGCAAATCTCTCTGTGCAATTATTTAGTTCAAGTATCTATTCCACTCCGAGTTCCCTGCAACTTACTTTTCCAGGTATGTATATGGTTGCAAATACAGAATCAAGCCAGGTACGCCTTTTTGAACCATAACTTCTTCTCATCTGAACTCTGTTATGTAAAATTAACTATTCCTCTGTAATGTTAATTAGGAAGTTTTTAATTTTGAATATTATATTTTTCTTCTAATTAATATTATAGTATTTAAATTATTTGTGTTACATGAAATTATATGATGCTTTTAAAAATAACACAATTTTTAAGCTTGTATAATGTGCAGGGTTATTACAAAAAGAAATAAAAGATTTAGAAAGTTTTGAAAAGGATCAATGAGTTTGTTTCAAATGATTAAAGTACCAATATTTGATTGGTAGAATATATACTTTTGAATCATTTCAGTAAATGATTTAAATATATAGTATAAAAACATCTTTTGGAGTATACATTCAAATCTTTTAAACAAAAGATTTAAAGTATTATAAGGGAGGTAAAAAGTTTTTATCTTACAAGGTGAAATATTAAATCTTTTTTTTAAAAAGTGATTGAGATGCATTGGAGCCCAATGAGTAAAAGACATCAGACATTGGCATAAGCTTTTGGATGGGTAAGTTCCAACGAAGGAAGATTTTCTTGCTGACCAGTTACCATTATATCGGTTTTACTTCATGGCGATAATTTAAATAAACAAAGTATAACCGAAATGATGGTAAAGTAATTAGAAAGGGAAGTAAGTAAATTTTGTTGCTGTTCAAAAGACGAATCACGTTTTTAATTGTACAGCAGAGTTTTGAAGCTGTTTTGGGACTCTAAATGATTGTTTGTGGTGGTAAAAAGGCTTCCAGACCTTGTCGCATGGTTAAAAGATAAATTTGCTATAGATTTACATGTTTTTGAGATGCTGGCAAGCCCAAAAACGTCCAAAACTTTTCAAAAACGGCCAACAGAAAATATTTGAAGTGGTTGAGTGGTCATTGGAAGTTTATGTGCATTGGCAAAAAACTAAATGGTGGAAACTTGGATAGCTGATATTTTTGATAAAAATTCTACCATTAGAGTGGATCCATGGTGTTTATTAGTAGATATCAGACTTAGATGGGAGAAGGCATTTATGAAAAATGACCATGCAGTGAGAGGTATGTTGTTGGCTTAGCCAATGTTGCTGTACTCAAACTGTCCCAACCCTAATCCCATCGGGCATCGGGGTAACATAAAAATATCATCGGGGTAACTAAAAATATGCCTCTCCCATAGTGCAAGTTATCCGGATGAGCTTGAGGTAATTTTTTTTTTAATTTTCCAAAGTGAGTAAATATTTTTATTTTCTTTTTTGAAATTTTTTGCAATATTCAGAATAGTATTTTCACTTTTGAAAATCATAGTAAGTATTTGCAATAAATGATACTAAGGAGATGTTTTCTAATTCTTGGAAATCCTTACTGAAATGATTTTATTAATTATTTCCTTATGTAGTTTGCTATTTATTTTCATAAGAATAATTTTGCTCCGGTATATATACAAAGGTGAAATCATATTTCTGTTAGGGCAAAATTATTTTCGTTTAATATGTACATAGGGATTATATATTATTAAAGATCTATTTTTAATGTATCCCTAATGTAAATATTTTTATTTTAAACTAACTTTGTCAGTTTTGTGCAGGAAATTTTATTCTTTAGCTTACACGGACACAGGAAGTATCCTTTACTTAAATTTTTAATTTAATATTTTAATATTGCAATTCATCATTTGCAAAAGCACTTTGGTAAATAAAGACTTATTTATAACATTTGACATGATAGTCTTTTGATATTATCCTTTTTTGAGAAATTATAAAGGGATATATTTTATCATAAGGAAAATTACATTTTGCAAGTTCTCTTACCATGAATAATGTTTTTAACTCATGATGACCTAATATATTTTAACACTGCGTTATTATTATTTGCTTGTAAATATTTTCACCCTAAGTGAATAAATGATACATGTATATATTAGGGTTGATTTTATGTGGAATCAAATTATGAATTTTTCCAAAAGTATTTTCCAGAAGGGTTAAATATTTGGATCAAAGTGAATTATGATCAAATTTTGATGTATCTGAAAAGTTATAGTTTTAATGCAAAACTTAATCTAAGGTATGTCATGATCTATTTTTTGTCTAAGGAACTTGATAGGTTTAATTTATATGCAAGGACTTTTATCAAAGTTTGCAAATGAGGAGCTTAAGCAAGAGCGGAAGTGGAGTTTTATCAAAGTGAAAGATTATAAATAATATCATTAAAACTTTATTTAGTGTGCATTTTAGGGATTCAAATGTAATTATCTTGTAAACCAAAGGGTGTGTCCTTTGGAAAAACAACTGTCTGTAACTCGCTCCTGTATGCGAAAGGGTGTGTCCTTTCACATATGTCTTTTGGATCGGGTATTTATAGGGAGTCTTTTTCAATTAAAAAAAAGAACAATGCATAAAGGGTCATGCTGCCGGCTAGGGCTAAAGGCAATATGTACTAGAAAGATCTGTAAGAAAAGGAAGCATTCATTTTGAGAAATCACTGTGTAATGGAGTATCTGTAAGTGTAGCTATTGTATGCATTCACCCTCTAGAAATTAATATACAAGATTTGTTGTTTCAATTCCAGAATTCGTGTATACAAGTTGTTATAATTGAATATAGGATTTGCTTCTTCATGTTCTTATAGCACTTAATGGAACCTCTGTATTGATAGTCTTGTGTTACAAGTTATCTGAAAAACTGTCTCAAGAGTTTAATCAAATTATTTGTCCACAAAGTATCGTGTATATTCCTGGATAGAGGCACTGGTCTGTCATTTATTTATGAGATTTTGATTTGTATGCATAAGGTCCTCACAGAGAAACATTCTTCTGAGTCTTATATGATCTAATTTGTACATATTACTTTTAAGTTCTGAAGGCGTTTATTTTCAAAATTAAAATCACAATCTTTTCTTTCTTAAAAATATTCAACAATCAAGTATTCTAAAGCACACAATAAAGCAAATTTGCATAACATTCTCTTGCCAGTTTTGTGAAATTGCTAAGTTTGGATCTCCTTGGCCCTTTTGTCAGTGGGGACTCGATCTCATAGGCAAGATTCACCCTCCTTCTTCCAATGGTCATAAATTTATTATCACAGCCACAGAGTATTTCACAAAGTGGATTGAAGCCGTGCCTCTCACACAAGTTACAGGGAAACAAATTGCTACCTTCATCCTGAACTACATCATTTGCCGATACGGGATCCCTACTTCCATTATTACTGATAACGGGCGTCCCTTCAAAAATCAGGATGTTCGTGAACTCTGTGACCGCTTCCATATCTCTCATCGTTTCTCCACACCATATTACCCTCAAGGTAATGGCCAAGTTGAGGCGTCTAATAAAACAATTCTTAAAATCCTCAAAAAGATAGTCGACGACGCTGGCCGTAACTAGCATATCCAACTCAATCCTGCACTTTGGGCCTACCGTACAAGTGTCTGCACACCTACAGGAGCTACACCTTACTCACTTGTCTACGGTGTTGAAGCCATCTTGCCTATTGAGGTCGAGTTACCTTCTTTACGGGTCTCTTTGAGAAACATAATCAACGATGAAGATTACAGGGTCTCTCGCTTACAAGAACTAGAACTGCTGGAGGAACGAAGACATACTGCTTTTAATCATCTCAAGGCTTACCAACAACGAATGAGTCGCAGCTACAATCACAAGGTCAAGCCTCGCACATTTGAGGTAGGTGACTTAGTCCTCAGATTTTTATATGCACAAGAGCTCAACAAAGAACGGAATGTGGTTGCAAGTAGGATCGTAGTGTAGCCAAGTACTCCAAAATCAGTCATTAGTCATTAGGGTTTGACAATGAAGGAGGCATCTTCTTAAATAGAAGAATGGAGATCAAAATTGTCATGTCTAATGGAGATAGGAAGAATGAAGAATGTAGACACCTAAAATTGTCATGTCTAATTAAATAAATATCAATGGAGATAGGATATTTGCTTGATGTCTAATTAATTAAATAAAGATCAATGGAGATAGGAAGAATGGAGATCAAAATTGTCATGTCTAATGGAGATAGGAAGAATGAAGAATGTAGACACCTAAAATTGTCATGTCTAATTAAATAAATATTTTATTTATTTAATTATCTAAGCTTAATTCTTCTATTAATTAAATAAATCTTTATTTATTTAATTAATTCATTTATCCTCTTCTAGCCTTATTTCTCATTTAAATAAATACATTTATTTATTTAAATTATCCTTTTCCTAAATTAAATAAATATTTTTATTTATTTAATTATCCTACTTCTTCTATTAATTAAATAAATCTTTATTTATTTAATTAATTCATTAGCTTTTTCTACCTATGACACATGTCATTCATCTCTTAATTCTTACACTACCTACCCCTTTCATTATTTTATTATTTCCTTTACCTACCCTCTAATCATAGCCGACCTCCTTTTACACCTCTCAATCTTAACCCTCCATTTCATATTGTGTCTTCTATTTAAGAAGATGTCTCCTTCATTGTCAAACCCTAATGACTAATGACTGATTTTGGAGTACTTGGCTACACTACGATCCTACTTGCAACCACATTCCGTTCTTTGTTGAGCTCTTGTGCATATAAAAATCTGAGAGCAAATATATCAAGCAAGATCAATGGAGATAGGAAGAATGGAGATCAAAACCCTATTGGACATGTGATGGTATAATCTTTGTGATTTTGAGTTATTTGCATTGTCTTAGGTAATCTTCATATGTTATGGTGGATCTTTGTTCATTGTTAGGCTAGGGTTTAGTGGTTGGATTCATTTAGCCTTTCAATATTGTTATTATTGTTATCCATTTTCACCATATACATTTTAGCACGCCCAGTGGGATTCTTGTCCCTTTGCATTTAACATTTTTGTTGCAGATTTTGCATTTTTGAAGTTGCAGATCGGACAATTTTCGACGACATTTTAGGTTTTTCCGCGTCTGCGAGTGTTCAGATCGCGTTTTTGTGTTTCAGAAGAGTCTGCAATATCGTGAATCGCGTCTGTGTTTTTGTCAGAATTTATTTTGCAGGTTTTTGGAGCCGCGTCTGTGAATTGAAAACGCGTCTGTGTCGAATCTGCCCACGTCTGTGTTCGAAAAAAATGTCTGTGTTCTGTGAGCGCGTCTGTGCATCACAGAACCGCGTCTGTGTCATACAGACGCGTTTGTGTCTGGTATAACTGCGTCTGTGCTTTCTGTTTTGCAATTTTCAAATTTTTCTTTGATTCGGGTTTTCGGATTTTATACTTAGGGTTTCAGATCTGGTTTATTTTCGGCTAACCCTTGCAGATCTAGCTAACTAAGTTTGTGCAGCTTGCTTTGGAGGCAAAAAAAAAAAAACGTTTTTGTTGAAGGCCCCTTTTTCACAAAGTCTTTTGGGTTTTCTAAAATTTACCTAACTTGTGTTCTTGCAGGAAGGGGTTATCATTTGAAACAACCCAAACTACTAACAATTTTGTTGCAGGGCCTTTGCTAGGGTTTTGTAATTTTGTTGTGTGCCTTGTTTTCATAGATTAGCAAACACTTCCATTGGTGCACTAAAATTGAATCATTGTCTTTTGTGTTTTGAGCAATAGGCTCTTTTTGTTCAATCTTTAGAGCGCCTGTCTTCCCGTGTGGTCATTAGGACTACTAGTGAGAAGAGAACGACCCAAGTGGTAGCGAGGAAAACCCACCTCATCCAAACCACTATAATCAAATGTATTCATGGTGAAAACTATGAATAACGTGTGCTGATTAGTTCATACCGACACTATGTCTCCCCATAAACCCGTTTGATCAAATTTATTTGATCATTTGTAGGGCGTAACCCCTACCGGCTGGGAGCCTTCTGTATTTACAGAGCTGAAAGTGCCGCATGTATGGCCACACGAGCGGATGCCCTTACTAGCACCTTTTTGTTTTAGAAGCCCAAATCCTTCTAGTTGTTGAGTCAGGAGGTCGGACCTCTGGTAGCGGCCCACACACATACGGTTCTTAGTAGAGATACAAAGTTCGCCATGGGGAGTTTTCATGGGGACTGATGCTTGGCTGACCCGAGAAGTGAGTACCGAGGGTGGAGCTAGTGAGGTCAAGCATCTAAGTATCCGCTTTGAATAGCGTAGCCTCGGGGGTAAAACCCTATGTGGGATCAACAACTATTGTCTTGGACAGCCCTAAGATTTGTGCTTGTCTTATGCTAAACACTCAAACATTCAAGACTAAACAACAAAACATTGTGTCTTTTGTGTCTTCAAGTGTATGCAAAACTTTTTACATCAAACAACACACTTTTGGAGTCTAGACAGTTTGCAAACATTGAGTCATCAACATTGTGTCCTCTTGTCACGAAAAACAGTCAAACAGTCGGATTTGGTCACAACAAAACAACTTCACAGATTGGAAAAATTGCACGAAGTTTACAGAAACTCATCTGTGTCTGTTTTAACCGCGTCTGCGTAATCTAAGCGCGTCTGTGAAGGGCAGAATAGCATCTGTGTTTTTATCAGCGTCTGTGTCCAACAGAGAAGCGTCTGTGTCTGGGAATCGCGTCTGTAAAGCATACAGAGGCGTCTGTGTCAGGAATTGAAAACTTTAACAGTCCAGCAAACAAAGAAAATCAGTTTCGAAATACTTGAGCTTCCTAGGTTGTCTCTTCAGGTTTCATCTAGCATTCAACCTGTCCTAAGGTCTCATACAGTCCATCATTGCTTTACATCTCATTTTACATTCATACTTGTCTAAAAACTTGAGTCAAAAAGGTCACTTGCTTGTCCTCACTATACCCTTTCTACACACTACATACAACTACACTTTGCTAAGTGGTCCCTCATCAAGGTTTCTTACCTTTGGGTCTCATTTGGTCTTACTTAGAGTCAAGGTCAGCTTACCTCATCAAGAGAAATGATCTTCTCTTTGGAAGTCACACCTACTCTACTACTTACATACTTGGTCTTACATTTTGGACATTGCAAGTACACCTCAAGATTCATTTACATTCCATACAACTCTTGGTCTTCCATACTCTTTTCACTTTTCATCTAGTCTCTCACATCTTGGTCAAACACCTAGTTCATGGTTGAAACCCGCCTTCAAAAATCTAGGAGAATAGCTAAAGAAGCTCAAGAGTCCGCAAACATGAGTTCTTATGAGTATGACAATGATTTATTCTACAATCCTGAGCACACTACATTACCAGACATGAATGTTTATAGAAACAATCCAAATGTGGAAAGCGCAAATACTATAAACAACAATGCTACACACAATGACAATGTTGACAACTCTTCAATACTATCAACAGACATAGAAGAATCCATAATGAATCCTCATTTCAATAGATTGGTTGAAGAGATAATGAGGAGAGATCGTCAGTACTTTTTACACATGATGGCACAAAGTGGAGCTAAAATACCGCATGATTTTGACTTATCTCAACTTATGGAAAGTCGACCCTCACAACAAACTCAACCCAACATGGATCAAAGGAGACCAAATAGTGGAGGAAATAGAGGACCGAATAATATGATGCCTGAGTCACCATCAATTTTGCTTCAAAAACCAGCAATCCCACATACACAAGCTCAAACGTATGATACTTACACTCAAAGACCATCATGGAGGCCTTATGCAGACAAATATGCACAATTACATGCTCAAGGTATGGATCAATCAAAACAAGTCGATACTCAAAGACATCCTCAAAATTTTGACACAAGGAGACCTCATGTCAAAATTGGGGGCAACACAATGGAAAATGAAATGCCTATTGAGTATGGTATATATGCACAAAACAGATATGGGGTCCCTCAACATGAAGTTATGCCAAGTGCTCCATATATGCCGCAACAATATAGACCTCCATATGGACATGTCTACGATCAGTATCATCCATACATGCAACAAGCTCCTCCTCAAATGGGTGTTTCAAACATGGGGTATGCTACAAGAAATCAATCTCCTCCCAAGAATAATTTGGAACAACAAATTAGAGATCTACAAAAGAAGATGGAGGACATGAGTACATCAAAACCAACATACACTATGAGAGATATATGTCCTTATCCCTTTGATAAGAGCATTCCAATGCCCCCATTTCCTGCACACTTTGTGACGCCAAAATTTGACAAATATAGAGGGAGAGGAGACCCCAAGGCACACATAAGACAATTCTTCACAGCCTGCATTGAGGTAGCGGCAAAAGAAACATACTTGATGAGGTTGTTTCCACAAAGCTTAGGCGATCAAGCTATGGAATGGTTTTCTCAATTACCTTCCGGTATTAAGTCATGGGGTGACTTGGCAGAGGCATTCATTCAGCATTTCTCCTACAACATAGAAACAAATGTCTCAGTTACTACCTTGTGCAATACTAAACAAAAGGAAGGAGAATATTTTGCAACATTTTTACAAAGATGGAGAAACTTAGCTAGCAGATGCTCTTGCGAAATCCCGCAGAAACAAATGGTGGAAATGCTCACACAAAATGTTAACAAGGCTATTGGCTATGATCTCAGAAAAGCTTGTTTGTCTACATTCAAGGATGTTATTGAAAAAGGCCTAGCAACAGAAAAGGTCTTAATTGAACAAGGAGTTATCAAGATATTTAAAGAAAACAAAGATGACTTTAAAGGAAAGGACAAACCAAAATTTTGGAACAAGAACAAGAATACAGTTAATGATGGCGTGGTTGATGCCAATACAGTGAGACCAAAGTTTATCTTTTCTGGATCAAGTTCTACAAACAATCAAGTGAACAATCAAACGACTTCTAAACCACGAAGGAAGTACACCCCATTGGGAGAACCACTTGAATCAGTATTCAAAAAGCTTGTGGCGAACAAAGTGATAACAGTTCCAGATTTTCCTCCATATGAGCCAAAGGTCAAACCTAATTAGTGGAATGATGATGAGTTTTGTGAATTTCATAAGAGCAAGGGTCATAAGACAAGTAATTGCCATCGATTGAAGAACATTGTGCAAGATCTCATTGATAGAGGCGACATTGAGATTGAGGGACATTCATCTAATCAAGAGCATGAGATGTTTAAGGAACCGTTCCCAAAACACGACAAAGGAAAAGGCAAAGTCACAGATGATCAAGCCAATTACACTAGAGCACCTTACAATTATGATTCTACTATCAATCACATCTCGATGGATAATCATATTTCTACTATTACTATCAAGAACAAAAATCCTGAGAATCCTTCTCAAAGACCCAAGATTGTCCTAAAGGGTGTGGGATCTTCCTCCGAGTCTACTTCTGAATGTCATGTTACAACTCGTCGAGGTAAGATTACGTTGCCAGGTGCCTCAACTAAGAATACCAATTCTTCATCAATCAAGCCTGAGTATGACCTTGTAGAACAGTTAGGGAAGACACCCGCGCTCATCTCCATTCTTGAGCTTCTACGCATATCCCCTGCTCATAAAGCTATCCTTGACAAAATCTTGAGAGACACTGCCGTCCCTACTGATCTGAATGTGGACCAGTTCCAAGCCATGGTGGGATACCTATCCGTTCCACACTCCCTCACATTCACAGAAGCTAATGACGCCTCCATAAGTCAGCCACATAATGCACCTTTACACGTTGAAGCCTTTATACATAAACATCGAATAAAGCGAGTCCTGATAGATGGAGGAGTAGGTCTAAACATTTGTACTTTGAGCACCATTAGACAATTGGGATATTCTGACAAAGCTGTGAATTCTACAAACCAAATCACCATCAAGGCCTATGATGATGAAGAGCGTTCGTCCAAGGGCACAGTTACCTTACCGCTAAGAATTGGGCCAGTCACAAAGGATGTGGTTTGTCAAGTCCTAGATCTGGATCTCACATATAACATATTGCTAGGACGTCCTTGGATTCATGAAATGAGGGCAGTCCCATCGACATACCATCAATGCATTAAGTTTCCTCATAATGGAATCGAGGTAACGGTCAACGGTGATCCAAATCCGTTCATATATTGCAATAACTTGAGATCACATACTGAGACTATAATTCCCAGTAATCGTGAGGCTACTCCTTCTTCGACGTACATTGATCCTGAGTCATTAAAACCCTCGACATCCAAACAAGGTGAACTTAGAAGCAAGTTTCAAGACAAAGGCATGGGAGAATACACTTTGAATCAGACAATGTTTTTATGACAAGTCATGAGTTCTCCAAAAGAATATGGGAGGCCACATCCTAACAAGCAAATCTCCATCATGATACTCAAATGGGATCCTACTACCTTTCAAAGATGGGGTGAACTAGAAGAGGAAAATTTATACAAAATGCTCTACAAAGATGTTGAAGAGGACACACAAGATCAGATTATTATACCCTGTGAGAACTATGGCAAAGGCTTCAAAATTCTGCAAAGATTCGGGTATGATGGAAAAAGCCCTCTCGGGTTACGCAAAGAAGGCATCATGGAGCCCTTACAACCTGAGTTAACTACAAGAAGGGAACGCTCAAAGGGACTTGGTTTTCTGAATTCCAAGATACATAATAAAAGAACAAAAGAGGCATTGCGAATCAAAGTTGCCGAAATTCAACAAGAGGACTACTATTCCACAGATTCTAATGAGTGGGAATGGGGTTCAGACAAAACCTCCAGTGACTATGAGCTCACCGAGACATTCGGAGAACCAGATGAACCCACAAAAGAGGAGGAATTTTACAAAAAGTTCAGAGTTGGTCAAGAACCAACCCATAAGGATCCCGCACAGTCTTCGTTTCAAGGTCCTAGGTTGAAATCGCATAGGATGAGGACACCTGTCCCTGAAGGCGCTACTAGTGACGATAATTTGGATTCGCTCACGATCGAAACTGATGAGGAGAGTGCCATCGATGACCTCGACGATTGTCTTGACATACTTGAATATAACCACATCTTCACTCTTTGCCCTGCAAACTCTGAAAACACTAAAGAACTTCCCCTTGTTCACCCCCAACTCATTGACTGGGATCATGAAGGACCAGCACAATTTGATACATTTCAAAATGATGAAGCTATTATCGACTATCTTGGCATACGAGATGATCTTCCCCCTGGAGACCACAAAGCAGGATACACCATAGAACTCAACAACATGGCATATTTTGGTGAGGGTGTCGGGCCTTCTAGTCGCAAAAATGTGAAAATAAGAACAAATCAAGGGTCTTATGGCGAAAACCACACTGTGGCGCTATCTGACTCCAAAAAAGTAAAAAGAAAGGACGTATCTGAGGGCGAAAACCTCTCTGAGGCACCCGAAGATGGAAGGCTCGACATTCTCCCAACATCATATGAGGAAAAATCATCCATGTTGGTAGAGGAGACTATAAAGACAAACATTGGTACGGAAGAGTTTCCACACAACATATTCCTGGCTCAATCCTTGACAGAGTCTGAGAGGGCAAAATTCATAAGCTTCTTCAAGGAACGACAAATCAACTTTGCATGGTCATACGCTGATATGCCTGGATTAGATCCGGATCTGGTAATGCATCATTTGATAGTCAAATCGGGGGCAAAGCCAATAAAACAAAAATTAAGGAAAATGCACCCGCAAGTGGCATTACTAGTCAAGGCAGAGCTGGAAAAATTATTGGATGTCGGTTTCATACGCCCAATTGATTATCCTGAATGGATCTCCAATCTAGTACCTGTCAGTAAACCAGATCGCAGCATAAGGATATGTACAGATTTCAGAGATATCAACAAAGCTTGTCCGAAAGATGACTTCCCATTACCAAACATTGACTTGATCGTTGATCTCACAGCAGGTCATGAAATGCTATCTTTAATGGACGGATTTTCTGGATATAATCAAATCAGGATTGCGCCTGAAGATCAACATAAAACATCATTCACTTGTCCATGGGGAACCTTCTATTGGAATGTCATGCCTTTTGGGCTGAAAAATGCAGGCGCTACTTATCAAAGAGCGATGACCACTATTTTTCATGATCTCATGCACATAACAGTGGAAGATTATGTTGATGATCTCTTGGGAAAATCAATAGACAGAGATACACACTTGGACATACTTTCAGTTGTCTTTGATCGGCTGGAAAAATATGAAGTAAGATTAAATCCAAAGAAATGTGTCTTTGGAGTAACCTCAGGGAAGCTCCTAGGATTCATTGTGTCTAAAAGAGGAATCGAGGCCGATCCAGCAAAAGTCAAGGCTATCTTGGACATGCCGCCACCGAGGAATATCAGTCAACTTTGATCTTTACAAGGGAGACTCCAATCCATACGAAGATTCATAGCACAACTTGCAGATAAGTGTAATCCTTTCCAGCACCTACTACACAAAAACATCAAGTTCAAATGGGATGAGAACTGTCAACAGGCTTTTCAGGCGCTCAAAGACTATCTTTTGAACCCACCAGTTTTGATGCCACCAATTCCAGATCAACCTTTGTTACTCTACATATCAGCTACTCCAACGGCACTGGGGGCACTCTTAGCACAACAAATACTTGACGGCAAGGAAAAAGCAGTATACTATATCAGTCGCACACTGGTGGGATATGAGCTAAATTACACACCAATCGAGCGTGCCTGTCTCACTGTGGTCTTTGCTTCACTAAAATTATGCCATTATATGCTCACTCACAAGACTAAGTTGATTGCCAGAATTGATCCACTAAAATATCTTCTCAACAAAGCTACACTTACTGGGCGGCTAGCCAAGTGGGTAATGATTCTGAGTGAATTTGACATCAAGTACGTAGACAGAAAAGCAATAAAAGGACAAGCAATTGCAGATCAATTGGCAGATGCTCCCATGATAGATGATGTTCCTCTACAGTCAGAATTTCCAGATGAAGCAATTTTAACAATATCACATGTGAAGCCATGGCAACTATACTTTGATGGCTCATACACACAGCATGGAGTAGGAGCGGGTATTCTCTTTATAACTCCCCAAGGCGATTCTATACCAAAGTCATACCGCTTATCATTTCCTTGCACCAACAATATAGCGGAATATGAGGCATTAACAACTGGATTAAGAATTGCAATTCAGTGGAAGATCCAAGAACTTCGCGTTTTTGGGGATTCTCAACTGGTCATCCGTCAAGCAACTGATGATTACCAAACAAAAGATGAAAAGCTAATGCCTTACAAACAACTGGTAGATGATTTGAAACAACACTTCACAAAGATAGATTTTGAGCAGATACCAAGAGAACAGAATCGTGCTGCAGATGCCATGGCTACGATTGCTTCGCTCATTGATCTACCACAAAATGAGACCTGCTATGAGTTCCTGGTAGATAATTTGTTGATTCCTTCATACGAGATCACTCCTACTGAAATGATATGCGTTGTTGGTCCTGAATCCCAGTTATACGGTTCCATATTCACATACCTTCGCGACAATATCTTACCTCCCGATCTATCGAACAACCAACGCCGCACTTTCATTCGCCAATCCTCTCGATACGTCATTCTAGCTGATATCCTATACCGACGAGGTCTAGATGGCACCCTTCTTAGATGTTTAGAGAGTGACGAAGCTCAGATTGCGTTACGAGAAGTGCATGAAGGGATATGTGGTCCACATACTAGTGGTCCTACCTTGGCCAAGAAACTCATCAGGACTGGATATTACTGGCCTACTATGGAAAAAGACTCATATCAGTTTGTCAAGAAGTGTAGGCAGTGTCAAATTCATGGTGACCTCATGCATGCACCAGCACAAGAACTACAACCACTCGCATCTCCTTGGCCCTTTTGTTAGTGGGGAATCAATCTCATAGGCAAGATTCACCCTCCTTCTTCCAATGGTCATAAATTTATTATCACAGCCACAGAGTATTTCACAAAGTGGATTGAAGCTGTGCCTCTCACACAAGTTACAGGGAAACAAATTGCTACCTTCATCCTGAACTACATCATTTGCCGATACGGGATCCCTACTTCCATTATTACTGATAACGGGCGTCCCTTCAAAAATCAGGATGTTCGTGAACTCTGTGACCACTTCCATATCTCTCATCATTTCTCCACACCATATTACCCTCAAGGTAATGGCCAAGCTGAGGCGTCTAATAAAACAATTCTCAAAATCCTTAAAAAGACAGTCGACGACGCTGGCCGTAACTGGCATATCCAACTCAATCCTGCACTTTGGGCCTACCGTACAAGTGTCCGCACACCTACAGGAGCTACACCTTACTCACTTGTCTACGGCGCTGAAGCCATCTTGCCTATTGAGGTTGAGTTACCTTCTTTACGGGTCTCTTTGAGAAACATAATCAACGATGAAGATTACAGGGTCTCTCGCTTACAAGAACTAGAACTGCTGGAGGAACGAAGACATACTGCTTTTAATCATCTCAAGGCTTACCAACAACGAATGAGTCGCAGCTACAATCACAAGGTCAAGCCTCGCACATTTGAGGTAGGTGACTTAGTCCTCAGAGAAAACCCCAAGAATTAGCAAGACAAAGATAAGAAGGGCAAGTTCGAACCAAACTGGCTTGGTCCTTACATCATCACAGCGGTATATGGATCTGGAGCATATCAGCTCTCAACTACAGAAGGTGAACCCTTGGAGGATCCTATCAATAGCATGCACTTTCGCAGGTTCTACACATAATTTTCTGGAATATCCTAATTCAAAAATACAAAAAAATCAAAAAAATAAAAAATACAAAAAAAATAAAATTATAAAACAAAAAAATCGTTACTTGGTGAAAACCTGGCAAACAGGCGCCTTGTGACACAAAAACATTGAAAAATCGAAAAAAGTAAAGAGAAATAATTTCGTCGAATGGTGAAAACCACTTTGGTGGCGCCCTGGGCAAGTACCATGGTGAAAACTGGGTCACCAACGCCATGCGTAGAGACATTGCTCCTCCCTCCTTCAGGATTCACTTTCATCCTTTCACTTCGCACACACTCACAACCTATTCATCCATAATAAAATTACCTAGTCCCATCATGGCTTGTTATTGATCTACCCAAGATTGGTTAGCCATTCATAATAAATCTCCCTTTTCACATCCCTTTCCATCCATAATAAATCCGATCCTATCTGTGGCTAAGGCAAAATCCTACGTCTAGTGATGGGTGTGGAACTGAGAACATCACATGTTTTGAGGAGTATAGTTTCTTCCAGCTTTCTTCAGTCTATCCGCGCACAATCCGCAATAAAGCAACATTTGCATCACAGATCCGCAATAAAGTTTCATCTTCTCCGCAATAAAGTATCAGTTTCATGGATTTAGTCAGTTTTAGATGAGACACAGCAGCAACAATGGGCTTCAACAAATCAAATCTTTCAACAGACTCAGACAACATATGGTTCAGTGCTATCTATCCTTTTTGTGAAAGTAAACATTGTGACCATAATCAAATAAGACTTATACAAGTGACAAGAGACACTAAACTTGAGGACTACAGTGGATGTTGGTGTCGAGTCTTGGTTTTCTTTTGATTTTATCTTTTGGTGACATGTCTTTTAGCTTTTCCAGGATGTCTTTGACTAGAGATTCTATCTCCAAGATTTCTTTGACTAGAAAGGCGAGGATGGGGTATCGTCAGCTATTTGCATTTGTTGTTTGTGGATTGTCTCTTAGTAATGCTATGACTTGTCCAAGGATATGAGGACACTGTGAGTCTAGTATGAACTGGGGCATTCCTTGTTTGTGACTGTCTTACCTCCATGCAAACGGGTACAATGACTTTCTGGGTCAAACATATGCCTCGATTGTCATAACCTACTTGCCATAATAAAGCTCAATGATGATAATGCACAAGAAGTTCTTTCACGTTCATATCTTCTGTCTTCCATCCCTCTTTCTTGATTGACTTCCATCGTCCTTCTCGAGTCCGCGTAGCCTGCTATCACATGACTGAGTATAATGACACACCAAAAACATTTGCATTTCATATAGTTACACCCGCATCACCACATATAAGCATTTCAGATATGACAATTGCATCACATCCTGCATACAACATATGTTAGCACATCTTACATTTTCATCAGGTAAATAATCATTTGCATTATCATATTCATCTGCATTACATACATTCACATTTGCATCATGCATACACATATAAAACATAAAAGAACAAAAATATTGCATTGCATCATATACATATTTGCATCCATATCATAAGCATCACATAAGAACATCTCATCACATAGGTACACATGCATATAGCGGCCGCAAAGATGAATCATCTCATATATATATATAAAGTGTCATGATACAATGATGTCAAAATCATATGGCTACAATCACCCGCAGGTGTCTACATCATTATACAAAATGGTACAAAACTGATACAGAGGAACTCACTGATCATTCCTGCCAACACTATTGGTAGTGCTAATCCTATCCATGTCATGGTATCCCATGCCACGTGTCCTGCCCTCATCTCCAGTCTTGGATCCTAGAACACTCATCTCAGTGCATCCCTGTCTCCATCTCAATCGTAGGGTACTAACTCCCCATCGATCGGTATCCGCAGAGTCTTATATACATCCTCCAAGGTGACTGTCATCTCACCCATCGGCAGATGAAACGTACAAGTCTCTGAGTGCCATCTCTTAGCTAGTGCAGTCAGCAATCCCATGTTCGCTCGAAACTCAGGCACATACAGAATGTATCTCAATCCCATAGCCTCAATTGCGGCTTGGTCCTCAAGTGTCAACTCAGGTCGCAATCTCTGTGTCGATGGGAATCTCTCTCGTGACTCTAGCATCGGCAAATACTCCTGCAGTCAAACAACTCAATCATGTCAGTTATAGTGGCATTCACTGTTTATCACAAAATGCTACTCGCTATCTAAATGCATATTGCTATTTACCCTAGTGACACTCACTATTCATCACAAAGTGTTGCTATTTATCCTAGTGGTACTCACTGTTCATCACAAAGTACTACGTGTGTGACACTCACTGTTCATCACAAAGTGTTACTCACATTTGCACTCCCTGTTCATCACAAAGTGCTGCTCATATTTCAGTACTCCCTGTTCATCACAAAGTACTCTATCTTGGTACTCATTGTTCATCACAAAGTGCCTTGATCTATCCTAGTCTTCCTAGAGGACCTGCTTGAGTGTATCCTCTCAGTAGCTTATCCAATCGACAGCGTATGTTCATCACAGAACTGTCGATTTGACCTAGAAGATGCAAATTCATACTTTTCAAACGCAAACACGCTTACATGACATAAACACACATTTATTATATTACCTAGCATGCATTAATGACAACAATAAATGCATCAAAGTACGAGGAGGTTTCATGGTACTTACCGGCTCTCCTGCCTCTGCTGACCTCTGAAATCGGCGAACGCGGTCGAATCTGTGAACGAAGGCCATCGCTGCTGACTGCTGCTGCTCTTTTCTCGCTCTGCACTATGATCTTGTAAGGGTGTGGATGACAATGAGGATGTCTTTTGCCCATGGTTTATCTTATAGCCTATCCTAGCCCTCGCCTTCATTTCCCGAGTCAGTCTTCTTCATCCTGTGACTTTGTCACTTTATTCGGTCAATCCCTTCTAGCCTTTCTTTCTTATCGAGAGATTGTCTGCAATCTTTTCAGACATTTTCATCCAATCTCTCGAGGGGGCATATTATTCCCATACTGGGGCAACTTTGTATCAGTTCATCTTATCTTCTTTGAAACAACGCGACAAGCCGCATTGTCTCAAAGAGGGGCAAAATGTAGACACCTAAAATTGTCATGTCTAATTAAATAAATATTTTATTTATTTAATTATCTAAGCTTAATTCTTCTATTAATTAAATAAATCTTTATTTATTTAATTAATTCATTTATCCTCTTCTAGCCTTATTTCTCATTTAAATAAATACATTTATTTATTTAAATTATCCTTTTCCTAAATTAAATAAATATTTTTATTTATTTAATTATCCTACTTCTTCTATTAATTAAATAAATCTTTATTTATTTAATTAATTCATTAGCTTTTTCTACCTATGACACATGTCATTCATCTCTTAATTCCTACACTACCTACCCCTTTCATTATTTTATTATTTCCTTTACCTACCCTCTAATCATAGCCAACCTCCTTTTACACCTCTCAATCTTAACCCTCCATTTCATATTGTGTCTTCTATTTAAGAAGATGCCTCCTTCATTGTCAAACCCTAATGACTAATGACTGATTTTGGAGTACTTGGCTACACTACGATCCTACTTGCAACCACATTCCGTTCTTTGTTGAGCTCTTGTGCATATAAAAATATGAGAGCAAATATATCAAGCAAGATCAATGGAGATAGGAAGAATGGAGATCAAAATTGTCATGTCTAATTAAATAAATATTTTATTGTCTTAGGTAATCTTCATATGTTATGGTGGATCTTTGTTGATTGTTAGGCTAGGGTTTAGTGGTTGGATTCATTTAGCCTTTCAATATTGTTATTATTGTTATCCATTTTCACCATATACAAAAATCACAATCTTTTCTTTCTTAAAAATATTCAGCAATCAAGTATTCTAAAGCATACAATAAAGCAAATTTGCATAACATTCTCTTGCCAGTTTTGTGAAATTGCTAAGTTATCTTCCACTATAAATAATCTCTTTTGTGCTTGAGAGGAAGGTGTACCCGCCTAGGTTCAGTGGAGCCTGAATTACAGAGGGATTTGGTCTTAGACCATCCCTGTTCGTTGGCCAAGGCTGATTGGATTTCCTAAGGAGTTGGCAAGTTTTTTGGGTTTTCCAATCTGCAGTTTTGGGCACCAACACCATGCATGCATCCAAATCAGTAGATCGTAAGCACAATTGGTGCCAACTCATCCCACCATGTAGGACGACACACCATCTTTCGTACTAACACGTGGCAGATTCCTATTGGTCTATATAGTGCCACATTAGCGTACCGAAAACACAATCAGTAAGACACATCGGATATCATACAACATGTGTCGCATCATCACTTGACCATGTCATATGTCCATACCATATGGACAAGCCACACATGCAAGAGGTTTTTTTGGCCATGATGGCTAGATAGGCTTCAAATTTAACCCATTAAAATGCTGATGTCAGCATTGCGTCCGCACATTTTTGAAACTTTTTACTCCCCTCTCATTGAGCTTTTTGATTTTGGAGGCGAACTTTGGAGGCTCATATCTTAGTCATTTGAAGGCCTTTTTGAGTGTAATTTTTTTTATTTGGGTTAAGTTTTGCGCTCTCCAGAATGGTATGGTTATTTTCTGATTTTGGTGGACAAATTTTTCAAATTTTTCAGTTTTTCACAACTATACCTATCCAATCTTTGTTTTTGCAACTTCTTGGGCTTCGTTCGGGCTCATACGACATCCTTTACAGGTGTCATTTTTTTTGAAAGTTCATAATTTTTTGTCTACTTGTAAGTGGTGTTATCAGTTTTTCACCATCTGGATTTGAAATTTTACTTTTAGTATTTGGTCATTTTTGGCCTATTTGATACTTGTAATTCATTTGGATCTTGGTTTAGATCTCTTGCAGTATTGGTTTGAGTCTTGTATAGCCTATTTGAGGCAATTTTGTTTTGAAATCAAAAGTCCACTTTTCCCTTCTTTGCAAGTGGCCCAGATTTATTTTGAAATCAAAAGTATAAAGTGCCAAATCATCATTTGGGGGGGGTGTCTTGTGTGATTGTGCCTCTCTCTATCTCGTGCTCTTTCATTTTGTTGCTATGGGTTCTCCTAAATCTCCACTTTTAACTCCACATAATTATGCATAATGGAAAATTAAAGCATGGAGTAAGTTAATGGAAAAAGGACTCATTCATTACATAAATGGAACATTAACAACACCAGTTGATCCTAATGCTCACATGGAATGGATCACTAAAAACTCTATGGCTCTTGGAACTTTGAGAAATTATGTATCAGATGACCTTATTTTTTACATTGAGAAATGTACTAAAGTCAAAGAAGATTGGGATATCTATGAGAAATTGTATGGTCAAGTTGATGAGATTAGGGTCTACAAGCTTGACAATGAACTCACATTGTTGGATCCCAAGGATTTTGATAAAATCCAAGATTATATCACAAAATTAAATGAGCTAAGAGAAAAGCTTAAGGATTGTGGTATTGACAAGAAGGATGCTCAATTGGTTTACAATTTATTGGACAAGCTTGCATCAGAGTATGCATCTTTTGTTTCTAGCTTTCACACCCATCAGTTGACTCAAGGTGCCTCATACACTCCACCATCATTTGATTCATTCACGGAGATGTTGATACATGAGCAATCAAAGTTGAACAAGATGGGGATTCTCAAGTCTTCAAAGTCCTAAGCTTTGGTGGCCAATAAAGGGAATCAAAGTAATCAAGGAAAAGGCAAGAACCAAAAGTAGTCTAAGCCAAATCCACAACAAGATAGAGCACAATAATCCTCTCCACAACATGGTGATTCTACATCCTCACCTAAGGAGAAATCATATTTAGGAGAAGCTTTTTTGTGCATATTGCAAGAAGTTAGGACATAATGAACACCATTGTTACAAGAAGGATATTGATGAATTGAAATATCTTCTTGAGAAGAATAGAATTAGTTTGCCTTCTAGAATGTGTACTTTGACTTCTTCTTCCAAAGAAAAGGAATTTTACAAAGGGACGGATCACACTTTTGGGACAAGCAAAGGACAAACTCTTTGTGCTATTACAAGTCACGAGTCAGGGAGATGGCTTCTCGATTCAGGAGCTTCACATCATATGGCATCTTTGCAGTCTATGTTCTCTTCACTTGAGCCTTGCAGCATGCCACCAATTTTGATGAGCAATCATACATATATGAATGTGATTGGGAAAGGGTCTATTTCTATTGGGGATAAATCCTTCAATGATGTGTTGTGTGTACCTAATTTGACAAACAATCTTATTTCTATCTATCATATCACTCATGGGGAAACAAGGAAGACTATGGAGTTTACACCTGATTCAGTTATCATTAGAGACTTGGAAAGTAGAACTATCATTGCAACTAGGGTGGTAGATCATGCATCTTAGTTGTACTCCTTTTCACATTTTGGTCCTATTGATGAGGTTGATTCTTCACATGATGATCACACTTCTTATGTGGATTCTGATATCAAGGAGAACTTTGGTTACTTGAACTTGGGTATTCTCACATGTGACCCCATTCTTGATACTAGAATTTAATCTCCTCCTATTGATATCACACCTACATTTGCACTCAATGATGCAGATATTGCTACAGTTTGGGCTTCTTGTGATTCAGTGCATCGAGATATACCTTGTCTTCCAAATTCAGTTCCTTGGGATGACTACTTGACAAACATTGCAGGTTTGTTTGTGGAGTCCTACATTGTAGATTTGAGAGACATCATTGATGATATTCATCTTCTCTTTGATGGAGATTATCCTTCTTTAGTTGTTGCAAGGGAACACTTTAACCCTCTTGTTCATTCTCTACATGATCATTATTTTGAGGTTGACATGATTGTGGATACATATGTACAACACTTGGAGGAGGTCTCTTTATCCTCAGAGGAGACATGTGAGTCTTTGGATCATGTTCTACATTCATCTTCACTATAGCTTGGATTGTCCTTTTCAGCAGTGTGGACTAGTACACCTAATTGGAGGGGGCAACCTTCAAAATCTACATGGGGACACTTGAGAAATTTTCAAAGACTCCATACTTCTTGAGTTTTTTTCCTACATCTTCCCTTCATGATTGGGGAGACTTTGTGGATACACGTTTGGTTTTGTTTCTTCCTAAAGGGAGGAATGTTGTTTGACAATCATGAAGAAGTTTCTTCATTAAGTTTTGAGCTTCTACCATTGGTGCAGATTCTGCATTGAGGGGGGGGGGGTTACTTGGTCTCTCTTCTTCTCTCCTATTGGGGGGGGGGATTTTTCCTCACATGGGGTTTTGTCCTTCTTCTTTGAGAGTTCTTTTGTGTTTTCATCTCTCTCTTTTTTTTTTGGAGGGGGGGGGGGGGGGGGGCAGGGGGGGTCGGAGGTGGGGAGAGGTTTTTCCCATTGGGTTTTTTTCTCTCTTTCTCCATTTGTGAGAGATTGCATTGCATTTGTTCATGGGTACCTAACATGGCCTAGTTGTCGGGACCCATCTTGCATTGTTAGCTTGAGTCTTCATTCCCCTAAGTTGCACTTAAGGGGGGGTGTTGGTGTAAATTATGTCTCATAATTACACTTTACTTAAGTTAACTTAAGGTAATGCATATCATAGTAGTTTGGATATGAGACACTTAGGGAAGTTGCTTGCAGGAGAAATTCCACCTTTTGTGGTCTTATCTTGTTGTTACATTCCACCTTTGGTGGGTGATCCACCTCTTGTGGAATACTTTATTATTTCTCGTACCTGCCCTCACCTACCCTTGTTTCTCATTGAGCCACATGTCATGATTGTGTGCTCACATATCTATATTGCCTTGCCTTTATAAGTAAGCTCATCTTCATTGTATGTATTTTTTTATGATCCAGTTGATCAATATTTTGCATCTTGATTGGAATACAATTTATTCTTATCAATATTTTGTCTCTCTTATATGTGTTGTTCATTGAGCTCTTGATCTTGGATATTTTTGACAAATTCTTACACCTAGGCCTCTAGGTTGTGTTTCCTTCTTTCTAGGTAATAAGGATTTAGAAAAAACAATTAAACAAATGAAAGAAGTAGCATTGTTTTTCAAATGGGTTGATGACCAACAATTCCTAAGATCAACTAATGGCGTGTGCGAAACTATGGTAGGGTTGGCATTAAGTCACTAACGAATGGCTTCTTTCTAAACAAAAAGTGGTAACTGAACTTTGACCCTTAAAGAGACCTTTCTCTAGGTCAGACTACACAATCTCTTGACATAATATTTGGATTTAGAAACCTTGAGAATCATAGGAAATAAGATGGGATCCTTTGTTGAAGTAGATGGAAATTTTATGGATAGGAATTATGGAATGTAAACAAGAATGTGTAACAATATAAATCATATACATGTATTGCCCAAAGAAATGGAAATTAGATCAAAACAAGTCATCTGGAGGAAGAAGATAAAAAGGGAGGATGGATTGGTGTTATTCCCTAAGAGTCAATCTAAAGGTCATAAGGGACAAGAGTGTCTGAAAAGAAAAGATCAGGAGGGAAATTGGGACCAAGTCGAGGAAAGATGGCCTCAATTTTGTGAGTAGGGGTAGCAGTTGGAAAAGCAACTTCTAAAGCATAAAGAGAGCTCCTAGGTAGGGGAGATGAGATGACTAGAAATGTGGTCACCAAATCACTCTTTAGCTAATTAACAATAGGAACCAATGAAAAAGATAGAGGAAAAAAAACAAAAAACATCTGAGCAACAAAATAAACAAGGATGAGGAAGCTACAATAAGGCAAGAGATAGAGGAGGTTAAGGAAAATCAAAAGAGAGATGTTGAGCTAGCTAAGCTCCTTGATAAAGCCTTCAATATTCTAGAAGATGAACTCGAAAATTCTCAGATGGATGAACATGCTCAAAGAGAGGCAATGGTATCTTTAGAGTCTAAATATGAAGATGAAGAGGAAGGAGAAATTTTGGAAGAAAGGATGCTAGATCAAGCTCATCCCCCCCCCCCCGAAAAAAAATATTAAGATTGGGAAGAAAGGGAAAATAGGTAGGAAGAGCAATAGGAAGAAGCTCAAAATTGTAGGGAATATGAAGCGTCAAATGAAACCAAGGTCAATGAAGGGTGTATCTCTTCCTAGGTCACCATGAGGATGATTATATAGAATATTAGGGGCATCAAGGCCCCTAACAAAAGGTTCATGATTAAGCGCCAAATTGATCAAGCTAGAGTAGACTTAATCATGTTATAGGAAACAAAGTTTTCAAAGGAAGAGAGTGTAAGATTGTTGCAAAATTAGAAACATTGGGAAGGGGTGTGCAAGGCAAGGGAGGGGCCTCAAGAGGCTTGGGTACACTTCCAAACCCATTAATGGTCAAAGGGGAATGGGTGGTAGACATTGACAATTATTGAAATTTAAGGCGATCAATGTGAACAAAGTGTTCTTTGTGGTGAATGTGTATGGACTAGTAGAGACTAGTAAAAAAAGGAAGTCTAGTCCTAGATTACTAACCTAATTCAAGATGTTCAAGGGGCTAAGATGTTGGTGGCAAGGATTTTCATTGTAACAGTTAATAGTGAAGAGAATCTAAGGGGGCTTTATCTCATGTCAAAAGTGTAGATTGACTTCAAGAACTTCATGGAGGTAAATTTTTGAGGGATATTAGCATCTTCACATGGACAAATAGGTAGAGAGGTTTCACAAACATTGGAGATAGATTGGATAGATTCCTCCTTGCTAGGAAATGGTAATTCTTCACAACATTGTATGAAGTGAGTGTCTTGCCATGGACTAGCTCAGATCATTTCCTAGTCCAACTTTTGATTTCTTTAGATAGAGTTTCTTTGTGTTATCCCTTTAAATTTGCGAACACGTGGATCAGAGATGAAAGAATGAAAAGAAGTATAGCTCAGTGGTGGGTTGAGGCACCTATGAAAGGAGATCACAAGCTCTACATTTTTTGCTAAAAAGCTAGCCTATATCAAAAAAT
>NC_081415.1:679333427-679498427 GCF_030272615.1 Cryptomeria japonica | reverse complement strand
TTATGTCATATAGGTCATATAATGTCATAAGACCCCTTAAGAGAACCTGTCATGTCATAACTGGTCCTATTATGTCATAAGACCCCTTAAGAGGACCTATTATAATATTATGCCCTTTAGTAGGACCTGTTAAAGGGTATTATGTCATAAAAAGACCAATTATGACATAATAGGATCTATGATGATGTAATAGGTCTTATTATGTCATCGTAGGTCCTATTATGACATCATAGATCATATTATGTCATAAAACCCCTTAAGAGGACCTATTATGACTTTATACCCCTTACCAGGACATGTTAAGGGGTATTATGTCATAATAGGACCTATTGTAACATAATATGACCTATAATGTCATAATACGACCTATTATGTCATAATAGGTCCCATTGTGACATAATAGGTCCTATTATGACATAATACGACTTATTATGTCATAATACGACCTATTATGTCATAAGACCCCTTAAGAGGACCTGTTATGACATAAGACTCCTTAGTAGGACCTATTATGACATATGTAGAGAAAGATAAGTTGTTTGGAAGAGAGAGATGATATGTTTAGAGAGAGTTGAGGGATATTATGTCATAACAGGACCTATTGTGACATAATAGGGCCTATAATGTCATAATATGACCTATTGTATCATAATAGGTCCTATTGTGACATAATAGGTCCTATTGTGACATAATAGGTCCTATTGTGACATAATAGGTCATGTTATGTCATAATAGGTCATACTGTGACATAATACAACCTATTATGTCATAATAGGTCCTATTATGTCATAAGACCCCTTAAGAGGACCTATTATGGCATTATACCTCTTACTAGGACCTGTTATGGCACAAAACCCCTTAGTAGGATCTATTATGACATAACAGGATCGATTATCACATAATAAGACCTATTATGTCATACTAGGTCCTATTATGTCATTAAACCCCTTAAGAGGACCTATTATGACATTATACCTCTTATTAGAACCTATTATGACATAAGACCCCTTAGTATGACCTATTATGACATATGTAGTGAAAGATAAGTTGGTTGGGAGAGAGAGATGGTACTTTTAGAGAGAGTTAAGGGGTATTATGTCATAACAGGACCTATTGTGACATAATAGGACCTATAATGTCATGATAGGACCTATAATGTCATAATACGACCTATTATGTCATAATAGGTCACATTGTGACATAATAGGTCCTATTATATCATAATAGGTCCTATTGTGATATAATAGGTCCTATTGTGTCATAATAGGTCCTATTGTGTCATAATAGGTCCTATTGTGACATAATACAGCCCATTGTGTCATAATAGGTCCTATTGTGACATAATACGACCTATTGTGCCATAATAGGTCCTATTGTGACATAATACGGCCTATTGTGTCATAATAGGTCCTATTATGTCATAAGACCTCTTAAGAGGACCTATTATGACATAAGACCCCTTAGTAGGATCTATTATGACATAATAAGATCGATTATCATATAATAGGACTTGTTATGTCATAATATGACCTATTATGTCATAAGACCCCTTAAGAGGACCTATTATGACATTATACCTCTTACTAGGACCTATTGTGACATAAGACCCCTTAGTAGGACCTATTATGACATATGTAGAGAAAGATAAGCTGGTTGGGAGAGAGAGATGGTACTTTTAGAGAGAGTTAAGGGGCATTATGTCATAACAAGACCTATTGTGACATAATAGGACCTATAATGTCATAATATGATCTATGTCATAATAGGTCACATTGTGACATAATAGGTCCTATTGTGACATAATAGGTCCTATTGTGACATAATATGACCTATTGTGTCATAATAGGTCCTATTATGTCATAAGACCCCTTAAGAGGACCTATTATGACATAAGACACCTTAGTAGGATCTATTATGACATAATAAGATCGATTATCACATAATAGGACCTATTATGTCATAATATGACATATTATGTCCTAATATGACATATTATGTCCTAATAGACCCCTTTGTGACATAAAAGGTCCTATTATGACATAATACGACCTATTATGTCATAATACGACCTATTATGTCATAAGACCCCTTAAGAGGACCTATTATGACATTATACCTCTTACTAGGACCTATTATGACATAAGACCCCTTAGTAGGACCTATTATGACATATGTAGAGAAAGATAAGTTGGTTGGGAGAGAGAGATGGTACTTTCAGAGAGAGTTAAGGGGTATTATGTCATAACATGACCTATTGTGACATATTAGGACCTATAATGTCATAATACGACCTATTATGTCATAATAGGTCACATTGTGACATAATAGGACCTAATGTGTCATAATAGGTCACATTGTGACATAATAGGACCTATTACGTCATAATAGGTCATAATAGGACCTATTGTGTCATAATAGGTCACATTGTGACATAATAGATCCTATTGTGACATAATACGACCTATTATGTCATAATAGGTCTTGTTATGTCATAAGACCCCTTAAGAGGACCTATTATGACATAAGACCCCTTAGTATGATCTATTATGACATAATAAGATCGATTATCACATTATAGGACCTATTAAGTCATAATAGGTCCTATAATGTCATAAGACCCCTTAAGAGGACCTATTATGACATTATACCCCTCAGTAGGACATGTTAAAGGGTATTATGTCATAATAGGACTAATAATGACATAATAAGATCTATGCTGATGTAATAGGTCCTATTATGTCATCATAGGTCCTATTATGACATCATAGGTCATATTATGTTATAAAACCCCTTAAGAGGACCTATTATCACTTTATACCCCTTACTAGGACTTGTTAAGGGGTATTATGTCATAATAGGACCTATAATGTCATAATGCGACCTATTATGTCATAATAGGTCCCATTGTGACATAATATGACCTATTATGTCATAATAGGCCCCATTGTGACATAATATGACCTATTATGTCATAATAGGCCCCATTGTGACATAATATGACCTATTATGTTATAATAGGTCCTATTATGACATAATATGACCTATTATGTCATAAGACCCCTTAAGAGGACCTATTAAGACATTATACCTCTTACTAGGACCTATTATGACATAAGACCCCTTAGTAGGACCTATTATGACATATGTAGAGAAAGATAAGTTGGTTGGGAGAGAGAGATGGTATGTTAAGAGAGAGGTAGAGATGTATATATAGAGAAATATAGGTAGGTAGGGGGTAAGAGGAGGTGTATAGAGAGAGCGGAGATAAAGAGTGAAGAGTTAAGGACGTGAGAGAGATGTAGAGACATAGTTTTAGATTTTAGGAGAGAGGGGACAAAGTGAGATAGAAAGGAACAAAAAGACAAAGAGAAATGTGATTTATATATAAATTTTGTATTTCATGTATATATAGCTTGTATTTTTTATTAAAAAAATAAAATAAAAAAGGAAACGGGATCCCGTTTTTGTTAGAACGTGATCCCGTTTTGTTTTTGAAACGAGATCCCGTTTCAAATTTTGGCTCGAGATCCCGACGTGAAACGGGTTCCCGTTTCACTTCTCATGCGCTCCGTGAGATTTGACATTTTTTTCTAGGTGTAAAACTTCCACACTAAGTGGACACAACTTTGTGCACTTACCCATATATATATATATATATATATATATATATATATATATATATATATATATATATATATATACATATACATATAGATACACACATACACACATACACACATACACACACACATATATATACATATATATATATATATATGCATACATATCCACATATATATATATATATATATATATATACACGCGCACACACACACACACATATATATATGTATATACATATGTATATCTATGTATATATATACATATGTAGATATATACATATATACTATATATACATAGATATACATATGTATATATACATATATATATATATACATATATATACATATATATATATATACATATATATACATATATATATATATACATATATATACATATATATACATATACATACATATAGATATGTATATACATATATATGTATATATGTATGTGTATATGTGTATATATGTATGTATATGTATGTATGTATGTATGTATGTACATGTATGTGTGTATATGTGTGTATATATATGTGTATATATGTATATGTGTGTGTGTGTATACCACCTTAGAGATAGAAACTCCTTAATGAGGCCAACATAAACAAGGGTTTGCTTTGCTTTTAAATTTTTTAATTACCTTCCTTCCAAGTTGACTGTCTTATGGTGCAAGAGCACCTAGTATCTAGTCATCATGTTAATTAGATGTTTGAGTCTTAGGAGTTAGGGATCAAGTCATTTGGATTCAATAAGGTCTTTTGAGACCACTTGTAATGTCATTTCATGTTTTTTATGTCTGTATGTCAAAACTAGAGTCATAATTTTTAAATTTGTAAAGTCGTTAAAAAAATCGTCACTCAATTGTCATCGGGATAGTTATCCCGAAAAAGTGTCATTGTTGGAAAAACTTGTCATTGTTGTCATCGAGAAAGCTAACCCGATAAGATGTCATTTTTTGTTGAAGTGTCATTGGGATAATTATCCCAATAAAAGGGTCATTGGGATAGTTTCGTCTATCGAGATTGGCAAATATTGTTTAACCAACTGTGGAAGGTTATGCCGATAGTTGTCCAATTGCCTCGTTCGGTATAACTATGTCGAAAGAGGGACATCAGAATAAGTTACTCCATCGGGATTACACAAAATGGTTACTTTGCCTATTCTAGTTATCCCAATGGGTGTTTCAGGTTTCGGTTCGGGATTGCTATCCCGACGTTAGTGTCCAGTAGAGGTTTGTCATTTCAAAATTGTTATTTCGATGCAGACGTCTCTTTTTTGGTTTTTCAGGATGTGGAAGTCGAATGGTCAAGCATCCCAAAGATATTTTGTGACCGCGAGAATATTCAAATGTGGTATAAATTGTGTAAACCAATGGTTAAAAATAATATTTTGGAATGGATGCAATAAAATTTTGAGAATTTGAATTTTTGAATTCTGTTTGAAATCAATGGAAAACAATTGGAAGCTTGTTTCTCTGTAATTTCTTTGTTTCTTGTATTTGTTTGGGTTGTATGAATTCAATATGATTAGACAATCTTATGGTTGGTTTGAACAGTGAATTTCCTTCCATTTTTGCTGGTGATTTGAATTCCTAATTCATATAGAGGAAGAAATTATAGTAGTTTTCCCTCGGTGACCTAGTTAGCAGAGTAACTAGTGTTTTAAAAATAATTAAACCAATTTTTCCTCCCTGTCTTGCATCAAAGTGGTATCAGAGCTACAGGGATTAGATATGTTAGAAGGTGAAAGAAAATCATGGCAATCAAAGGATCCATGGAGGAAGAGATACTACAAAGGAATTCCATCTTCAAGACCAAATATTTCTATCAAGGCAAGGTATGCAATGTGATGGTTGATTCATGCAATTTGGATAATCTGGTATCTCAGGAAAGGGTGGATAAGTTGCACTTGGAATATTTTCCTCATGAAGCACCTTACTTTATTTCATGTTTGATTGGTGAGAATACTTTGATTGTGAAGGAACAAACTTGGGTTGAGTTTGAAATAGGCCCATATAAGGAAACGATTTTGTGTGATTTTATACCTATGAATACATGTCATTTGCTATTGGGATTTCCATGGGTATGTAATAGGGATGCTTTGTATGATGGGAGACACAATAGTTATAAGATTAAGAAAGATGGTATTTGTTTTGATTTGACTCCAGTGGTAGAAGAAAATCAAGGACAAGACATGGTTAGAAGAGTACTTATGTAGGGCAAAAGGGAACCTATAAGGCAAGAGGAGAGTCATTGTAGTGACGGGGCAGCCATTACCAAGGAAAAGAAGGCAAGAGAAATGTCTAGCGAAAGGCAAGAAAGTCCTATCCAATCCACAAAGGAGGAAGAGTATTGTCCATTTATTGGACAAGAACATATGTTGATAGAGGAGATGAAAGATTAGACAACAAGGTGGTCTCCAAAGTTGAGATAATGAAGGAAGAGGAAAACCAAGATGAGCTTGAAAAAGTCATGATGGGAACAAAGATATGTCCCTTGAGGGAAAGAGAAGTTGTAGGGAAGTCAAGCACTACCAAAACAAAATTTTATCAGTCTGAAGATGCAGAGATCAAAGTGGAAGAACACCATGTGTAAGGTGTAGTGCAATGTGAGGAAAAAAACAAAGAAATGGTAAGCCAGGGACCATGGAAAGGATTAGTCACCCCAAGAGGTGAAGAAGGTGAGAAGAAGAAGAGTTTTCAGAGAGTCCCAAAGGTGGAAGGGACTAAGCAAGTGGCAGGCCAAGAGAAGGCCAAAGACACTATGTATGTGAAGTCTCCAAGGGAAGTGGAGAAAAGAGTTAGTTATGTGATTAGGACAATAGGATGTCCTTGGTTGCTAGATCTTATAAGAAGCCATTTAAATGCTGACCAATATGATAGTGGTTTTAAGCATAAGGAACCTAAAGGTGATAGTGAAGAAAAGAAATTAGAGACAAAGGGGGAGAGAAGTAGCCAAGGGAAGAGGAAGGATAGAGTATGTGATGTTTAGAGATGAATGAGACCAATAGATCTATTGGCAGCAGTTGTATGGAGAAGGTATAGTCAAGCCAAAGCATGGAGGTGTAGATCCAAGGTGACCAATCAAGAGGAGCACCAAGTTGCATGAGCAAAGCCAAGCCCAAAGTGAAGATGCAGAAAGATAGGAGCAGTTGCATTCTCGAGGAGGATCATCAGAGTGTTGACATTCAAGACAATGTTGCAAACCTCATTTCATCAAGAGCATGAAATCTTTCCTCTTCGGGTGTATGGTGCAGGAGCACATAGTATCTAGTCACCATGTTAATTAGATGTTTGATTCTTAGGAGTTATGTCATTTGGATTCAATAAGGTCTTCTGAGACCACTTGTAATGTCATTTCATGTTTTTATGTTTGTATGTCAAAACTAGAGTCATAATTTTCAAATTGGTAAAGTTGTTCAAAAAATTGTCACTTTGTTGTCATTGGGATAGTTATCCTGAAAAAGTGTCATTGTTGGAAAAAATTGTCATTGTTGTCATCAAGAAAGATAACCCGATAAGATGTCAATTGTTGTCAAAGTGTCATCGGGTTAATTATCCCAATAAAAGGGTCATCGGGATAGTTTCGTCTATCGGGATTGGCAAATATTGTTTAACCGATTGTGGAAGGTTATGCCGATAGTTGTCCAATTGCCTTGTTCGGTATAGCTATGCCGAAAGAGGGACATCGAAATAAGTTACTTCATTGGGATTGCACAAAATGGTTACTCCGCCTATTCTAGTTATCCCGATGGGTTTTTTTAAGTTTCGGTTCGGGGTTGCTATCTTGACGTCAGTGTCCAACAGAGGTTTGTTATTTTGAAATTTTTATTTGATGCAAATGTCTTGTTTGGCTTTTCAGGTGTGGAAGTCGAATGGTCAAGCATCCCAGAGGTCTTTTGTGACCACGAGAAAATTCAAATGTGGTATAAATTGTGTAAACCAACGGTTTAAAATATTTTTTTGGAATGGATGCATTAAAATTTTGAGAATTTGAATTTTTGAATTCTATTTGAAATCAGTGGCAAACAATTGGAAGCCTGTTTCTCTATAATTTCTCTATTTCCTATATTTGTTTGGGTTGTATGAATTCAATTTTATTAGACAATCTTACAGTTGGTTTGAACAGTGAATTTCCTTCCATTTTTGCCAGTGATTTGAATTCCTAATTCGTATAGAGGAAGAAATTATAGTAGTTTTCCCTCGGTGACCTAGTTAGCAGAATAACTAGGGTTTTAAAAACAATCAAACCCTTTTTTCCTCCTTGTATTGCATCATCTTACTTTGAATTTTGAGTGAATTTGGAAGGGTTTATGTTCTCTAAACTTAGGTCGACTGGCTTTGCAACATTTTCTTTATTCCTTATCAAGTCGGTTGTCTAAAGTCATGAAATGTTTATTTGCTTGAATGGTATAAATGAAGGGTGAATGCTCAACCTTCAAAACACAATTCAAACCTTCATTTAATTATTAAGCTCTACCTTTAAGACTACCCTATGAATTAGGTCTCTTCTTCTTTTAGGAATCGGGTCTACTCTTAGGGTTTTAGGTTTGACTTTGTTGTTTAGGTCTGATTTAATTGCTTTTTGGACCTGATTGCTAATTAATTCCTCTTTGTTTTTCCTTCAAATATGAAATAGGTCTTCCTTATCACAGCCAGGTCTAATTTCCCACCTATTTAAGGTCTAAGTTTTCATCTTTGAATACCCTAAGCCATTCCTTATTCATCCAAACATGCTAAATGTCCATGCAACTTCATGGATTTTGTCATGTGTGGGAAACTTTCATCTTGATCGGGGATTTTGGTATGCGAGGGAAGACCTTTCTGCTTGGCCAATATTTTTATGGAGTGTTTCCATGTAGGGTGTGAATGGTTAGGTATTTCAGAGGGTGTCACCATGTAATGTGAGAAGTAGTTAAGGATTTTGGAGGGTGCTGCCATGTGTGAATGAATGGTCGAGCTTTTGGGGTAGTAAGCAAGTAAGGTGATGAGGAAGGCCAAGCCTTTGAGATGGAAGTAGAAGATTCACCTCATTTTCTAAGTCATTATTCATATTAATATCTCATCAAACTTACCTTGACACTTGCACAAATATCAATGATGCATTCTTCATTGCCAAGTCATGGATATTAGTCAACTTTGGAGATAAGCCATACTTTTTGGGGTGTGAAGACAAAATACCAAGGACAGATGGTTGTGGATTTTGGCATGTGAGGCCAAATTTTCAATGGTGGTCATGCTTTTGAAGTGGCTAGGACATGTTGATGGGGGTGGCCAAGGTTTTAAGCATGTGAGCACAAAGTATGCCCAAGGTTTTGGGCCTATCAAGACAACATGTATTTTGGGGATTTGAGGCAATGCAGACATTGGAAGGTGTATTGAATGAGATGTAATATACTGCCCTCTCTTCTTCGACATGAATTTCTCCTAGCCTGATTAACTCCCAAATCATTTTCATCATTTTCACCTAGGCAATTTTGTCATTCCTCAGCAATGTTAGCATTATCTCCTTTAAGCCCTTCAAACACATACTTGGCCTATGTTGATCCTTGTTCAATTCTTTTCAAGACCTCTCATTCATCAAGGCAATCTCACCATTGTTTTCAAAACTCTTCAAGTACTTGATCCCAAATTTGTCCTTAATATGACATTGTTCCTCATTGAGCTCACTCCAAGTCAAGGGTTGAGCAGGTTCAATGCTTCATCCTTAGTTGTTTTCTCTCTTCTCATTGATTGTTCTTGGCTAGAGGGCCACATTGTGATGCATCATCTTGACCTCTTTGATTCTTACCTATCACCTGACTCGTGCCTATCACTTGAGCATTTGAAGCTGAAAGGACTCCAAACTAGTCTGGAGGAAGACCTAACTGTTGCTAGACTACCTAACTTGATCATTTCTTGTTGACAGGCCATTGCATCTCCCATAAGAAAAATATTAATAACACTAAAAGTACTACCAAGGTAGATGACTAAACTAAGACAACTAACCTACAAGCAAAAAGTGGGGGTCCCCATTTGCAATGGGGCGATGTGTGAAAATATCATAATACAACCCAAATGGAAAATATGGAAAACTCAATAGTGTTTCTAACTATTTTAATCCTCAAGAAAATTCTTGGATCCCATAATCTTATGTGAAAGCAACTTTGAACCTTAAGAGAATTATCTACCCCTTTTGCATTCTTTCAAACATGAAAATACTTTTGTGGTAACATAAAAAGTGATAAATATGAAATATGCTCATACCTTTGGTCGCAAGTGGAATACTCATCCTCATTTGCCAAAATAGACTTCATTGGAAAATCATCAAAAACTTTATTTCTCAATTCAAAACCCATGAGCTAGGCTTAACTAAAAATTTTCTTTTAAAAGAAAATCCATCTATAATATTACTCTGTAACTCCATCAGTGGATCACCATGTGCCAATACCCTTTTCCTTTTATCAAACTCTTTACTTTGAACAAGTGACACTCTTCCATCATCTTGCATGTTAGATTCATTCTCTTGTTGCACAAAATGAGTTTCTTATTCACTATTTACAAACTCAATGGATTTCTCTTTGACAATATTAAAATCTTTTGAAATATTTTCACAATCAACATACAATGCTGATTTTGTATTAACTTCATCCAAATAAACACATTCTTTTTGCAAAATCTCATTTATTGAAATATATTTTTTTATCAAAAATTTGTTACCTTTAACCACTGGTTCCATGCTCTTCTTTGTTGGATCTTCCTCTTCAATCTTCTATTTGTTGATGATGCCTTGTGACTCCACCTTAAACTAAATCTTCATACTTTCTTCTTCTTCTTCTCAATTAGTATTCATCAAATGCTACTTCAAATCTATTCATTGAGAGGTATTCCCCCAAAAAATTAGTAACCTCCCCTTCTTGAGGCATTTTTTTCCTTGTAAACTCTGTATAATCATAAAATGTTTGATCCTTCTTATATCTCATAGATCTAATTAAATATCCATCAAACCAATGAGAGATTTTGGATGCTAAAACATCATTGTTTCAATTCTTGACCATAGATTGATTAAAATCTCCCATGATTTGCATTTCAAAACCCTACAAGTTGGCAAAACCTTAGCTCTGATACCAATCTAATAACCCTTGATTAATATTTTAAATCATATTTGACATTATTTAAAACTCTTTGATTCATTTTTTCCAAAAAAAATAAACTACACCCCAAACTATCAAGGATTTTGCTTAAAAACATACCCCGAAAATGGGTAAAATCACGTGGAACTCATTATAATTTCAAATAATAAAATTTGAAACAATAATAGAGGTTTATATGAATATCATAAACTTATTTTTATAGAAAACCACTTCAGCAACAAATATTATAAAACCAAAATCCAAAATGTAGCTCTGTCAGGCACTCTTGAACAACCTAGCCAACAAAAATCTTCATTCAGCTTATAAATTGTTTACCAAATGATAATATATCAGCCTTGGAAATGAAATAATAGAGATGAATAGCCACTAATTTTTTATCAAACACAACAAAAATCTGAAATAAAATATTATTACAAAACCCAACAAACTACTCACAAAAAACCCTTAGAAAATGCATAGAAACTCAGCCCAACTTGTAAGGGAAACACTCCAAACTCTACACCATGGTTTATTATAATAAAATATGAGAAAATACAAATAAATATGAGAAAAACCATGTTCACAATGAGTCCATAAACATCTACAACAAATAGAGCATTCAAACCCCAAACTTTTTCTTCAAACCTTTGCTGGCAAGCCAAACTCTAAAACTATTGTAATTGCCAAATCCTCAAGCAATATGGTAACCTCTAGATGAGATAGCTCTTATAAATCCTTGGCCTCCCGACCTTAGATAACTTGGAAACCATGAGAATCCTACTCAAATTGTCTCCTTTTCCACTAGTTTATCAGCCACTTAAGAAACAAGCCAAAGCTATATTAAAAATATGTGAACAAGAATGCCCAAAATGAGAAATCGCCTCCAAATATATAGAGGAAGAAGCCCAAATGACCCCCTTTTGGAAAATTACATAAAACAATATAATATTCATTAATTTCCCTCCAAAAAATCCTTGCAAAATAGTCCAAACGAGATTCCTGATCAAAACTAGAAAATATCATCCAATGTGACAACCTCTCATAGAATCTGGCATAATTAATGCTTCGTGATTTGGGTCCATTAATTGATTTAATTTTTATTTTCCCAAAGGATGTAAATTTTGCTAGGATAATATTAATATTAAATACATAATATTTCGTAATGTATCCCATTATCTCTGACTTACTATTTTTGGATAGTGGGAACTTGTTATTTTTAGTAGTTATTATTTTTGGCAAAAAGGAGACATGACAAGCATGGCGTTAGGTCAGATTAAAAGCTGCACCAGGGATGGATGAGGTTACACATCAACAGTTCATGTATGATATAATGTTGTTTGGAAAATCTTGTAGAAGGGAGACCAAAGTGATTAAGAAAGCATTGGATGATTATTGCAAAGCGTTAGGACAAAAGGTGAATTGGAGAAAATCAAAGGTATTTTTCTTTAACATTTAACCGAGCCTTCAAAAGGATATATCAAGTTTTCTTGATTTTAGGATTGCGAAGTTGCTAAGGAAATTCTTGGAGACTCCACTATTTGTGGGGATCAATAGGAACTATTTATGGGAATATCTAGTGAACAATTATTGACAAAGGATGGAGACATGGAAGGGAAAATGACTCACCTCAATAGGAAGAATTTTATTACTAAAGGTAGTAAACCCACAATCCCAATATACTCTATGACATGTATGGAGCTTCCTAAGAAAGTGGAGGAGGGGATTGAGCAGATTATGCAAACATTCTTCTTGAATGGTACAATAGAAAAACAAAAATTCCCTCTAGTAGCATAGGACAAGATCTGTAACCAAAAGGAGGCAGGCGGGGTAGGTCTCAGGCAGTTGTCAATGATGAATTTGGTGATGGGAACAAAGATGGTCTAGAATATGTATATAGAAAGGGAGCATAGATGGGCTAGGATTCTACAAAACAAATATGTGGACTCCAACAACTTGACTCAAACCTTCACTACTATAGACCCACTAAGGGGATTGACGAAATGGAATTTTATTCTAGAATGTAGAGAAATCATCACAAAGCAACTGACTTGGGACATTAAAGATGGTTGCAATACACTATTTTGGGACGAATATTAGGATGAACATAAAGCATTGATTCAAAACTAGAATCTAGATGTTGTAAGGGAGAAACTATGTATGGGATGGGGAACCAAAGTAAGGGATTAGTTGGACCCAATTTGGATTGATGGGGTTGAGCATTGGAGATGGAAATTACTACAAGGAATAGAAGCATCGAATGCGAAAAAAAATAGAATTACAACAAATCCTCAAGGAGAGGTCAATATTCATCACTAGAGAAGAGGATAAAGTGAGGTGAAGTGAGTCAAAATTAGGGCATTACAAGGTGAAGTTTGGATATAAAGTTAAGGACACTATCAGTAGACAAAATTGGCTAGAACACCTCTTTTGGCATTTCTCTTGCCTCCCAAAGGTTGGAGTGTTTATGTGTTTGACATAACATATAATAGTCTTAATAGGGGATGGATTAAATAAGTTGGGGATCCACAAACCCAATAGATGTGTTCTATGCAAGGAGGGAGACAATGCAAAAAATTTGTTCTTGGGATATGAATATGTGAAATACTATTGGAAAAGCATGATGAGAAGGCTAGGATGGCAAAGTCCACTCTGACAAGACATCAAGGATATATTTTACATGTGGCCAATTGTTTAATGGAATGAGCTCTACAATAGTATTTAGATAGTAACACCATCAATAAATATTTGGTAGATTTGGAAAGAGAGTAATAGGAGGATCTTTCAAGATAAGGCAATGCCCAAGAAATTGTTTAAATGGAAAATAGAGGTCTCAATAATAGAATTAGTCAACAATGCGGTTGAGAATTAGAATCTCAAGAAGAATGGATTTTCAAACTAGGACGATGAAGTTCACAAGGAATGGTTTGGGTTAATTTTGTTATCAATCCTAGGAAGAGTGTGAAATGGGAGGCACCAAAGGAAGGATGGGTAAAGGTCAACTTCGACAGGGCATTAAGAGGCAACCTAGGTGAATGTGGAGCAAGATGCATGCTAAGAGATCATAAGGGATCTACTTTGGTGGAAAAATCAAAATATTTGGGGGTAGCGGTGAATAATTAGGCGAAATTCTATGCGGCCCTACTTGGTCTATAATTCACAGTAAAGGATAAAGTGACGAGTATTCACTTGGAAGGAGAATCTCTACTAACAATCAATGAGATTAGACAAGAATGTACACCAAATTGCAAGCTAAGACAATGGCATATTCCAATCTTGCAGATACTTAGTGTAGCATCCCAAAATTGCACCCCTTGCAATTTTCGACTGCATTTGGGTCTTTGCCTTAGTGTTTGCACCCCTTGGCTTGATCGAAGACTTGATTATGCTCATGAAAATCACAAATGCCAAAATTTTCAACTTTGCACTTGTTGTGCACTTGATCTTAGCCCCAAAATAGGGCAGTGCCTTGGTCCCCCTCATTTTGGGCCCTCTTTAAACCCTTTTTCCCAATTCAAGTTTGGGCGAGATTCTCCTCTCCATGTCGGCCTATGTCAAAAAATTAGCCAATTAATAAGAAAAAAGAGGAATATAAAGAGGATTTCCCCTCTCATTTGAACATCCACAAGTATCGAACACATGAATACATAAGAGATCTATCACATCCATCAGTAAGAACACATACGACATCAAGAGATCAAGCATTCAAGAGCAATTGAGAATTTTCAATCTTCCTTCAAGCCTTGGACCATCAATAAAGTCAAGGATCAAGCATTGAAGTGGAGATCTACATCCTATTTCATAAAATCCTAATTCTATGTGGAGGCAAGCAAAACTTCACAAGGAGGTATAATCATTTCATTTTCAGTCATAATTCAACATCTCCCTCAAAAGGAGAACAATTCCTTTCAGTAATTTCATTTACATTTATCTCAATTTTATGGTTAATTCCAAAACTGGGGTTTGACTAAAGGCAAGCCCCTATTTCCAACCTATTTTCCTTTCTTTCTATGTGCAAGAAACATGTGTGCAACTATAGTTCTATAAATAAGCTTCAGACACAGAGACAGAAAAACCCTTTTTGACGCGTGGAAAATTCGGAGGACCAAGAGGCAATGCCATGGTCCATGCTTTTTTGGGGCATTTTCACAAGGCAGATCCGAATCAACTCATATTTCTCGGATCCAGGTGCATGACTAAATCCCGCATCTGTAGCTCAGTATTTTCTCAATTTTGTCTTCAATTTCAGCACTTAACCCTAAATCAACATTTCAACTTACAAAGAGGGAAAAACACATCATAATCTATCAATCCACTTAGTATTCAATCCTTATCTGATTCGTAATAGAATCTAGTGGATTCCTCCCCTCTTTTGAATGTAAAGGAAATCTCCCCCTTCAAGCGAAAATTGATTTGGTGATTTCTCCTTCTATGTTGCAAATTGCCAAATCAAATTTTCCCCTTTACATTTTGGTGAACCTGACCCCTTACACCTATAATTTTGATTTTTGTTTTTAGATCTAAGTGTGTATGCAATTTACCATTCAAATTTTCATTTACAAGTTTGATTTCCTTGCAAATTTTAAAAATTTAGAGGTTAATTTCGCTAAAAACCTTAATTTTTATTTTCAAAATTGAGCTTGTGAATTGCATAATTTGGGTTAATTGTTTCAGATCTGAATGTTCTTCAATTTTACAATTCAAATTTTTATCTACATGTTCAAATTTCAAATGAAAATTTTAAAATTAAGTGGTTGATTTCAAAAACCCTACTTTTTAATTTAAAAATTGAGCTTGTGGGTTGTTTGAATTTTGAATTTCCCTCTCCACATTTGGTTGCTAATTTCAATACAAATTCAAAATTACAATCTTGGAACAAATTTCAATTTCAAATTTCAATTTTAAAATTAAGTGGTTAATGCAACAAACCCTAATTTTTAAATTTAAATTAATCTCGTGCATTTTCCAATTTTTCAATCTCCCCTTAACCATTTAATTAATTTAATTAAATTTGAAGTCTTCTTTTATCCCCCTCCACATCATAAAAGTGGGCCCTTACCCCTAAGTGTGCCCCTTTTTATTTTAATTCTTTCAATTAATCATTTCATTAAATAGCCTAATTATGTCCTATTTTGACCTTCAAGGCCTGATTTCACACATCTAGACATCTTGGATTTCCACATCCTTCTGGAATTCGCTTTAGAATCACAATATCTTGCTTCCTCGAAAATTTGGCAAAAACTTGGGCGGACCAAGAGGGAACATCTCTGTCCCGACTTTTTCTCCCCCAATTTCGGGAGCTTGTTTTGGCGGTATTTTACTATTTAAATCCAAAGATTTGTGAAATTATATTGATTTTAGGTCAGTCTAAGGTCGAAAACAAAGTTGGGATTTCCAATTTAAATTTTAAAATTAAGAGGTTATTTTCAACCCTAGTTTTAAATTTAAATTTCTATCTCCTAGTGGGTAGATTTAAATTAAGAGGTTATTTTAGCATAGCCCTAATTTTAAATTTGAATTTCCTAAGAGGTTGCATTATTTCTCTTTGTGCTTTCAATCAATTTCTTCATTTAATTGAGTAATAATTTTTCCTAGAATTTTTGCATTATTCAATTATTTTGCAACTTAGATTCCAAAATTCAAATTTCAATTTCCCTCCCTTAGTGAATGAGTTTTACTACTATTAGTCCAACCTATAGTGTCCCCATGAGAAGTTGTATAATTAAGGCTTCCCAAGGTTTAATTACTGAGGAGATGGAGCCTAATTGGGATAACTTTCTCCATGAGGATGTTGGTGGTTCTTCCAATCCTACAAATGTCCCCATTTATCCTCATTCTTTAGATAATTCTCATGATGTGGAGAAATCACTAACTAGGGTTTTCGTTGACCAATTGGAGAAGATTGGCAATCAATTTGAAAATATTCAACAATGGATGAGTCAACAATACCCAGAAAAGTGAAGCTCTCCCATTCATTGAAGGATTAAAAAGAATGGTTCAAAGTGATAAACTTGGTGTTGATATCTTGCATGGTATTGCTCATATTGTTGAATCTAATATTATGCCCATGAAGAGTTGTGTTGAAGCCCTAGGTTATACACAACCTCCTAGTCAAGTTAATCATTTCATTCCTTTGACTACTCCTATGGTTAGTGTTCCCACATTTACATCAAACATCATGGCTACCTCTACACAAAATGTTATACCTGTGAATGTTAGTCAAGGGGGCAAATTCTCTTCTTTCATTCCCCCTACCATGAGTCTTCCATGTGTTACCCAATCCTCTCCCATACCTACCTATCATAATGTTCCACCTCCTTATTCTCAACCCCCGCCTTCCTATAACAATATTCCTCCTTATTCTCAACCCCTTCCTTCATTCAACAATGTTACCCCTCCTTCTCAATCCAACATGTCCAATTTCAATCCTTCTACCGAAACTACCTTCAATAGTCTAGCCCAAATAGTGCCTTCCTTACAACAACAAATAGCTTCTATGAATCAATCTACGTATAATGTGCCCACATTTGATGTAGCGAGCCCATTATCCAATGAAATTGCTTGAGTTGTCCCTCTTAAGCATGTGGAAGTTCCTCAATTTGAGCTTTATAATGGAAATGGAAATCCCTTGACTCATGTTTAAACATTTCAAACTTTGTGTAGTGACTTTGCTCATGACCAAAGATTGTTGGCTAAATTGTTTACTAGAACATTAAGGGATAAAGCTTTGCAAAGGTATTGTTCTTTGCATCCTTTTTTCATTAATTCTTTTCAACAATTGGATAATGTTTTTATTCAACAATTTCACAGTAATATTGGTCCTAAGATCACTTTGACTGATTTGATGCATTATAAGCAAGGTGTGAAAGAAAAAGTGACTGATTTTATTGGTAGATATGAGCATTTGTATTCTCAAATTTCTTTTCCTGTGCCTGATCAAGACATTCAAAAGATTTTTATTGCTAATTTGCAAAAAGATAGTGGGGATAAACTTCTCTTTTCTAAGTTTACTTCCTTTAAGCAGTTGTGCATAGTACTTCACAACTATCATCTTACTGTGAGTTAATTAGAACAATCATCCTCTTCAATGGTTCCGAGTGATAAGGGTGAAAGTGCTCAACAACCTTTTGTGAAGTTCAAACCGAATAAGGGATTCATCAAATTCAATGACAACAAAGACACTCAAGTGGTAGTTGTAACATGTGTGCCTCATTTGTCCAAATACTTTAGAAAATAATTCACTCCTCTTAATGAATATTTGCATAGTATTATGTCTCAATTGTTACAAAGGAATGTGTTTAAACTTCCCCCTATCAAACCAATTGATCCATCTAAGACATCCTCACCTTAATTTGATTCTAAAGCATTTTGCCCATACCATCGTCAACTCGTTCATGACACTGAAAAGGGTTATTCCTTAAGGAGTAAGATTCAAGACTTGATTGATAACAATACCATATCTGTGGCTGGTGTGAATGATAAAGGAAACAAATTAGTAGATCCTCCTAATCAAAACCTTCAAATTTTCACTGATCCTTTACCTTCCCATTCCACTAATGTGATTGAGACCCATCATCTTGCTTTCTCTCCCAATGGTGTTGGCCTTGAATCTAATAATGTGGTGAACCTTATAGATAAAAAAGAACCTCCTTAGAACTTGTGCATTACATTTAATCCTAGCGAGACTATTGAAACACCTGATGGCCCATTATATATAACTGCAAAAATCAAAGGCATACCTTCTCAAGGAGTGCTTATTGATCCAACTTGCATGGTTAATGTGATAGCTGAAGAATTTATTTATACTTTGCAATTGCATCAAGTGATATATGATGATACTGATGTGGTAGTTAAAGTTTTTGTTGGATTTTCTTGTCTTGCTATTGGTTCTATCACACTTCCTATTGATGTTGGCACTAAATGCTTAGATGTTAAATTTGCTATCATTCCTACATCCGATCAATTTCGTGTGAAGTTGGGACACCCTTGGCTCTCTTCCATGAAAGCGATCACTTCTACTATTCACAAGTGTTTGAAATTTCCTTATAATGATAAAACCATAACTGCTAATCATAGCATATATCAACCTATAGTGATGTGTGGAGATGTTTGTCTTGATTATTTTTTTTTCCAAACAATTCCAACCTCTTCAACCTAGAAGTGATGCTCTCTTTAAATCATACCAAAAATGGAAAAATGAGATGATTTTGTCATTGAGTAAGCCTAGAAATCCAACACTTAGCCTTCCTCTTGATGATCATATACCTCTTCTTGAGGACAAGATTATTCTTCCTCCTAAGGAAAGAAATAATCTTCTTCCCAAAGAGGAATCTATTTCTTCTACTAAGGATAAGAATAGCTTTCCTCCTCAGGAAAGTGATATTCTTCTTCCTAAGGAAAAAATTATTCCTTCTCCTATGGATGAGTCCACTCTTCCTCCCAAGGATAGAAATGCTCCTCCTCCTAAGCCTCAACCTAAGGACAAACATATCATTCCTCCTAAGGGTAGACCTATTCCTCCTCCTCATGATGGACCCAGTCTCCTTCCTACACCCCCCATTCCTCCTTTATATGGTGTGGTTCTGCCTCCTACATCTTACAAAGAGAAGCGACCGACCTCTCCTATTGTTCAACCTAAAAGACCTCAACTCATTCACCCTTCATTAAAATAAGAAAACAAGCATATACCTAAAGAACCTAAACCTTTACAACCTTCAACTAAAACTAAACGAAATTGTTGTGCGAGAGAACGCCGACAAAGACGTCGTGCTCGAGCTCGTGAACTTGCTTCCCAAACCATTTCTTCTCCTGAGACACCTACTGTTGACATGGTTCCATTTTCTCCTAATGAGGATGTTCAACCTAATTCTCCAAGACACAAAATGCTTAAGACATTCAAGTTCTATTCCTATTATAGCTCCTATTTTTATTAATCTTGATGAAGAAATAGGTGAGAATGTTGCTAATGTTGAAAATGTTGATCCTAATATTTCTGATGATGAATATGAATATGTTGATGTTGACAATGATTTATCTAAGAAATTTTCAAAAGCATTAATCCTAGCTCCTAGTAATGAACAAAATGATCCATCCTTAGAGCATGGTCCTTGTTTGTAACTTGTGATAGTTTCATCTACTATGCTTGATGTTGTTCCTCTTGCATGTTGTCCACTTTCCTAAAATAATGATGAGCAAGATCGAGGGGTGGATGACATGCTTCATTAGCTTCATTAGCACTATAGTCTCTCTCTCTCTCTCTCTCTCTCTCTCTCTCTCTCTCTCTCTCTCTCTCTCTCTCTCTCTCTCTCTCTCTCTCTCTCTCTCTCTCTCTCTCTCTCTCTCTCGCGCGCGCGCGCGCGCTTGTTTGTGACCTTCTTCAATTTATCTCTCCATTCTTCTATTTGTTGTCCCTAGTGTTGTCTACTTGAAGATGATGCAAAGCATTGAGATCTCTTTTGGTCTCTCCCATGTTGACTCAAAAGGAACATGTGTTCCCTTCTTCCATGGTGGTTTCCTTTCTTTGGGGGATGAGGACAATTTTATGCATATATATACATGATATGCATGAGATCATAAAAAGCATACCGACTCCAAAGTTAGGTGAAACCAGCTCGTGTTATGTGTTTTGTGATAATTATCCTTTGTTTTGTCCTCTCTTGGGAGCTAAATTATTGTGATAACATGCTTGTCTTTTTGGGTGTATCCTACCTTAAAGAAATTGCTCCCGATAAGGCATGCACAATTGCTTTAACATGGGGGCATACACTCCGCTCAATGATTCTTTCTCTTGCATATCTTGATACTTAAAGTTACTTAGTAGACTTTGTCTTTTGCTTTGTAATTTTTGTTATTTTTCTTTTCATGACTCATAGTAAGAGAACCTTACTAGTTGCAGTCATGGTTCTTTCTTTCTCTCTCTCATGATCTTCCGTTTTACCTTGTCATTGAAGTTGTGAGATACTAAAGTTCACTGCGGGTTTGGTGTATCTTGCCTTCTTGACGACTTGGTGAAAGTATTTAATGTGAACCCTTTGTACTTTATCGAGAGTATGATTGACTTCATACTCCTGCTAAAGTGGGGGCTAAATGTAGCGTCCTAAAATTGCACCCCTTGCAATTTTCGATTGCATTTGGGTCTCTGCTTTAGTGTTTGCGCCCCTTGGCCTAATTGAAAACCTAATTATGCTCATGCACATCACAAATGCCAAAATTTTTAACTTTGCACTTTTTCTGCACTTGATCCTAGCCCCAAAATAGGGCAGGACCAAGGCGTAGTGCCCTGGTCCTCACTAGGACCAAGGCATGGTCATTTTGGGCCCTCTTAAAACCCCTTTTCTCAATTCAAGTTTGGGCGGGATTCTCCTCTCTGTGTCGGCCTATGTCAGAAAATTAGCCAATTAATCTGCCAGGTAAGTATATAAATTGGTTTTCCCCTGTCATTTGAACATCCACAAGTATCGAACACATTAATACATAAGAGATCTATCACATCCATCAATAAGAAAGATCACACATGCGACATCAAGAGATCAAGCATTCAAGAGCAATTGAGCATTTTCAGTCTTCCTTCAAGCCTTGGAGCAACAATAAAGTCAAGGATCAAGCATTGAAGTGGAGATCTACATCCTATTTCATAAAAACCTAATTCCATGTGGAGGCAAGCAAAACTTCACAAGGAGGTATAATCATTTCATTTTTTGTCATAATTCACATCTCCCTCAAAAGGAGAACATTTCCTTTCAATCATTTCATTTACATTTATCTCAATTTCACATGGTTAATTCCAAAACTAGGGTTTGACCAAAGGCAAGCCCCTATTCCCAACCTATTTCCCTTTCTTTATGTGTGCAGGTAACAGGTGCGCAACTGTACTTCTGGAAATAAGCTTCAGACACAGAGATGGAAAAATCCTTTTCGATGCGCGGAAAATTCAAAGGATCAAGAGGTAGCACCACGGTCCTTGCTTTTTTGGCACTTTCACAAGACATTCGAATTAGCTCATATTTCTCAGATCCAGGTGCACGATTGAATCTTGCATTTGTAGCTCAGTATTTTCTCAATTTTGTCTTCAATTTTAGCACTTAACCCTAAATCAACATTTCAACTTACAAAAGAGGGGAAAACACATCATAATCTATCAATCCACTTAGTATTCAGTCTTTATCTGATTTGTGATTGAATCTAGTGGGTTCCTCCCCTCTTTTGAATGTAAAGGAAATGTCCCCCTTCAAGCGAAAATTGATTTGGTGATTTCTCCTTCTATGTTGCAAATTGCCAAATGAAATTTTCCCCTTTACACTTAGAAACTTTGAAGAGTTCAAAATTTCACACATATTCAGGGAGGCAAATGAAGTTACAAATGACTTGGCCTAGGGAGCGATACAGGCTGGCATGGCACTACAATTATGACATAATTTACAAGTGGAGATATTTTTGTAAAGCAAGGTTGATGAGGTACCAAATGACATCATTATATTACAAGCTAAATTTAGGAAGTGACAAGCAATTAATGATGAAAGAATAGGGGAATTAACAAGTGTTGAGAGGGAAGTGTGTGCCATGATATGTTGTAGCTATATGAATGCCTAGGTGGTGCCATTGTAATGGATAGAGAACAAGAAAAGGGAAGATGGACACACCAATTAGGATCACTAGCCAATGAAGAAAGATGGTGTTTCTAGGAGAGGTGGCAAGCAAGAGGTTGAGGTGTGTCTTCAAAACTAGTCATGTGCTCATCCTCCATGCAGTTAAAATGATGCTGGGAAAGGAGTTCCTAAAGGCATATCACATGTATAGATTGAATTCTAATATTTCTTCTGTCTTTCTGGCTTATTTGATTAAACGCGGGGGAAACAAAGGACATGGTAGGGTCTCTCTATAGAAAACTATGGAAAAGATGCTTGGGGGAATTGGAGGATTGTTGAATAATGCAGTGGAAGAGAGGGGGTCTTGTTACCAAGGGATTCTTACATAATCTATGTGGATGGCTAGGAGTTGGAGAAATTACCACTCATCTTAGCTGAGGGTCCTCCTACTCTCCCAAAATTTTGAGTTGTGGCGGAGAAGAGAATCCTCTTACTGAAGCGATTTCTAAAATTGTTATTGGAAGGACTTGGATGGTTGCAAAAATACATCATGGAGAACTTAGTAAAATTGGGTGGTGACATGGACTAGGTGAAAATGGATTATGGGTCGAAGTCTGAGGAGGACAAGGAACTAGTAGGCGTAGACCATAGTGCTTGGGGACTAGATTGCCCATGGAATGCCAGGAAGACCAGGAGGATTGCTAGAATGAACATTATAAGCGAGGAGTATGATGGTCAAATGGTTTTTGTATATTCATAGTGTAGTAGGTGACCCAATTTTGATGTTTAATTATAATTCTTATATAAAATGTCAAACTACAATTTTGTTAATATGGAGTAGGTCATACGTAGTAGACTAGATGATACAATTTTAGGGGATTTTATAAACACCATTCTGTTTATAAGGGTGTTCAGTAGCTTAATATGGTGAATAGATCAACTAGTAGGGCTTGAAAGATGGATAGGAACTTTGTCTATATACACCTCCCAACTTGATTTTTTTTGTCATTTTTCACATTAAGACAAGTAAAAATATTGCAAAAGTTAACTTAAACCCTATTTAATTTTAAGGTAGAGTTAAGTTCTTTTTAAAGGAAAAAAATATTGCTTTTTTATTAGACCCTAAATTTAATTTATGAATTAAATTTTTAGGTTTAAGGTTAGGGTTTTATATTTTTTATATGGGATTGGTATTTGTTTTTCTATTAGAGGTTGCTAAGATGACGTATTTAAAAATTTATTATTTTTTAAGTAAACTTAAAGGTTACAATCTCTTGGTATTTGTTTAATATTATTTTACTTTTTATTGATTCTAATAGCAACAAGTATGAATATATTCAAATTCATTGCATATCTCACCATGCCACAAGAGATTTTGCATGGACTATACTACACTCTACTTACTAATACAAAAAGTTTAAAATGCAACTTTTGTAAAAAGTATAACAGTGGGAGAATCAACTATTTCAAATGGCACCACACAAGGTTGCCAAAATAGTAAATGAAACCTTACACAAATGTGTATTATGGATGTGACCAAACAAGCAAGGTTGACACTTAATACTTATGAAGAAAGTAAGGTGAAAAATGATAGAACTACCTTGGGCACATCAACTCAATCTTTTAGTGAGTGTATGATAATCATGATCCAACGACAATCATTGGTGATATGACAAATACCTCCCATCAAAGAAGATTCAACTTTTTCTCATGCACAACATGTTTCACACAACCAACAAAAAATAGTTTTAAAAATCCTTACACTAGTGGTGGAAGGGCAAATGCCTTTTTTGCATCTAACACTACCCCTAGGTCTAATCATCATTAAAGAACACAATATGGAAAATAAATCATGCATAGACAAACAAGGCAATAGTAAAATTTTGGTATTACTTGAGTATCTAAGTCAGCTTTGTTCAATCTCATTATTGGCAAGCCATGGTTGATGTAGTTAGTATTTTAGGTCTTAGTTTCAAGACCTCACCATTTGAGACCCTTAGAGTTGACATGTTATAGAAGCAATGCATGATGTTACGAAGGTAGTTATTGAGCATTGCAAGCATTGAAAGATTATAGGTTTCAATATTATTTTTGATGGGTAGATTGCTTTAAAATATATATATATATATATATATATATATATATATATATATATATATATATATATATATATATATATATATATATATATATATATATATATATATATATATATATATATATATATAAGACAAAATGTAAATAGTCCACTTATTTACACCTTTTTATGAGATTGTGATGGAGGTTAGACCATTATGTGTAGTTGAGTCCTTCACTAATAACATAACAAATTGTATGACAATAGACAAGCTTCTCATGGAGAAGTACCCTACATTGCTTTTGAAGCCATGTACAACACATTGCATTAATTTAATCTTTAAAAACATTGAAAAATTCAATTGGATTAAATCTACAATAAAGATGAGATATATCACCAAACTCATTTACAACCACACTAGGGTGTTAAACACAATGAGCGAATTCAGTGAAGGAACAGAGCTCATAACACCACAAGTAACAAGGTTTGCCACTAATTTCTTGGCAATCCAAAATATATATTCCTAGAAGATGAAACTCACAAGCATGTTTGATTCATCAAATTGGGTAGAGTGCTCCTTTTCTAGTGAGATATATGGGATAATTATTTCACAACCTGTGCTTGACTATGCATTTTGAATGAATACATAAGAGATAATGTAAATTCAAAGCCACTGGTCCAAAATGCAAAATGATGAGAAGAGATTCATCTTAGTTTTGAAGAACGCTAATTATAGATGGGATCATGAAATGCATTGTCATATTAATGTTGCAAGCTACTTCTCAAATCCCTCTATCTATCATGGAAAAATGAGAAGTGAGTGCAAGGATGTTCAAATGCATTTCTAGACTCCTTTCCAATATAAAAGAGAGATGAGTGTTGTGTCATTGTACAAACAATCAAAGGGCTTTTTTCCTAACAGAGGAATACAAAATAATAACACTAGAAATTAATTTCTAAATTAAAAGTGGAATTTCATGATCAAACATTTAGCTTTAATAATTTTTGTTTTGTGACGACTTTTATGTCATTGCAATGGTGGGAATGTTTTGGCGATGGTTTTCAAATCATTTTGTTGGATGTCAATGTAACAATTTTGGAATATATTCTAATGTATTCTCACAATAAAAAAATGCAACGAATTGAGTCAATAATGGATGAGTAATTTGGCCTTTATCCACCAGGAACCTATCTTTGCTTAAAAAAATTGATGTTATATGCACCATCCATATGTCCGAAATGCAAAATGGCCATAATAATCTCGATGTGTAGCAAATGTCTCATGTAGAAAATTTAATAAAATGGCATCTTAATTTTTGTCTTGACTATAACTAGGGGAGGCGTACTAATAGCCATTATAGCTAACATTGTGCATCCACATATTCTTAAAGGTACATCAGATTTTAACGATTTTTTTGTTATCTCCACATGTGACTTAATTGCTTATAGCTATTGTTTTGGCTTTTGGGTAGTAACAATGCACGTTGTGGATCCGTTATGCATGCAAGGGTCAAAAGTACACATTTAAAGTGTCATCCGGTCCTTGCATTTAAAATTGCCAATACTTATGCATAAATGTCCCAATCATTCACTATAGGTACCAATAAAGGTGCACAAATGGGTCAATTATGATCCAAAAATGCTAAAAAATGAGCGACTAGGTACATGTGAAATTTATTTATGAGCTTAAGGTATAACATCAGAAAAATACATATCTTGTATCAAAAATCAACAGCTGAATTCATCTACAGTCAGCGATTTAAAAATAAAAAATCGGCTATCGGAAGGCCTTAAGGAGTTTATCAAAGGCTCGGATAACATATTAATTTCAGATATTGGAAGCCCTAAGCTCTAATACCGATAGATTTGGCTATTTTCTTTTTGTTATTGGTAAAGATGGGTTTTTGAAGGGCCCAAACCCATTGTACAGCCATCGGTCAAAATGCCAAAGGACTCAACGCAAACCAGCCGAATAATGAAGCTACATGATACAAAGCTGAGACACAGAAAACCAACAGAAACAAAGAACAGAACCTAAATTAGACAGTCCCTAAAACAGATCTAGATCCTTCAGCTCGACAGAAGTAGGAGACACATGCATATAGATTACACTCAACCTTCTAATACATGGGATGACTCCACCATAGACTATTAACGCATGGTAAGACAAGGAACCAAACAAACACCATCCTAAATTTTATGTTAAACCCCTTGATACTCGAATCTGGCAACTTTCTAATTATATGGATGACCACATAACAAACACTATTAATGCATGGTAAAATGAAGGAATGGACAATAACCATCCTTCGTTTTATGTTAAGCCCTTTGATAGTCCAATCCTAGCTGTGTACAGTAAAGCTCCCTCCCCAAACTGCACGATGCATGTTCCTAAAAATAGAGCAATCTCATTTAGTCTACATAAGAATTTCTGGTTTATATATGTGATTACCTATTGGTATATGCATAAAAATTTGTTTATGGCATTCAACCTTCTATTTTTGAACAATATCCCACATTGTCTAGCACCTAGATGCTTTAAACATTTGATAGATCTAGAATGACAATGGTCACTGACAGATCATACATGTCCACATATAAAGAGACCAGGCAACCATCCAATTAACACTGCTTTCTCATTAATACTATCTATTTATCAACATCTTTCACTTCCATTGTTATCCCTCAAATTACTTTACAGCAAAGAGCTCATATTGATAAGCATATTTTAATCAAAATAATATAAATAATTATACAACCAACGCTCCTGCCAAGCACAGACAGGGCACTGGACAGCAGGGACCAAAAGATTTAGTTCCTTATATCATTTTTCATCAAAATGCCGTGTGCTTGGTATGGCTCCATTAGATAGTGCCTCATTCCCGGTTTGACAATTGTGAGCAAGAGCAAGATATAGAGGATTGTGCCATAACATTGTCTCTAGTCTCTACTATTTGCAATTTGTACAGATCGGTATTGGCAATACCCTACCTATTGTAGCTTCCCAGAAGAGACAATATTGTTGTTCAGCAGGGAAATGCACAGGTTCAGCTGCTCGTGCTTCTTTGGCCTTGTTATATAAGTCTTGAAACTTTTGGGTGAACTGCACAAAGTACAATTTTTCCCCATTGATAGAGTCTGTCCTTGCTGTGCAAAGTACACATCACTGATGCTAGGACCTAACTATGGACAATCCCACATTGCCTTAAGAAGCAAGCACATCCAAAATTTTAAATTTTACTACCAAATTAACAAACACGAGATTAAAAACGAGACCAGACTACCAATTGCTTTCTCACTGAAAAATTAAATCCTTTACTTCCATCATCATCCATAAAACTACTACAACAGGAATGAGGTTACTGGGGCAAGTATAGTTGATTGTAGAATTGATACACACAAATAATCTTACAGCCCACTTCCCTACCACAAATAAACAGGCTGCTGGACGGAAGGGGGCAAAAGATTTAGATCCCTGCAATGTTGCTCATCATAATGTTGTGTACCTGGTATGGCTCCAGTAGCTAATCTCAGTGCCTCATTCCCCGTTAAACAAAAGTGAGCAAGGGCAAGACCATTATCAACCAAAGCATTAAGATTTGGCATGGAAACTGACTGTCTAAGTTTTTGGTGCAATCCTCTGGACCCTATAACATTATCTCTATTATTTGGAACTTTGTACAGATCAGCATTTGCAATAAACCTTTCTGTGGCAGCATCCCATGATAGTTGATATTGTTGTTCAGCAGAAAGAGGTACAGGTTCAGCTGCTAATGCTTCTTTGACCTTATTAACAAACTCTTCAGAAGTTTTATACATCAGGCAGTTAGGAAATGACCCAAAAAATTCATTGGATGGGTGATCTGCACAAATAACAATTTTCCCCATTGCCAGAGCCTCTGCGGTTGCTGTGCAAAGGACATCACTGATACTAGGATTAATAAATACTTTGTAGCTGCACAGACAGAAAAGTTGTTACGGGCATCAGTTGCCAATCAAAGTCTAGCTACAGAAATGAAGTCTTGTAGAGGTCAAATTAAACATAGAAAAGAAAAAAATATTTACCCATGGATTAATTCATCTGCATGATCTCTCCCTTGATGAAATTTCATATTCAATGCCAGCTTCTTTGCTGCTGATTGAACCTCCAAAGAATCTTCTCCATTTCCAAAAACATCAATGTTGAACCCATTTAGTTCATCTTTATGTTTTACAAGCAGATCCACCAGCTCTCTATAGCCTTTTCCCCAAACCATCTTCCCTAAAAAATATGCCCCTTTGGAAAATGATTGCTCCCCAACCTCCCTATCCATAGCCACCTTTCTGCCAACTTCTAGGAATTTTGGACAAACACCATGTACATTGCAAACTATAGATTTTGGAAGATCTTGTGTAGAAGCTGACAAGCGTAAAATCTGCACAATAGCACCAAGGATTATTCAGTTCTTTCTAAGGTATCCAGTAAAAGAAATACGTAAATGGAAAAATGCAAATATCTATCTTAACTGTTTAAGAATGCTATAAAATCCCATCTCAATGATTCTAAGAAACGGTGATTATTATGAATATATGATCTGCACCTTATGACAATATGCACGGGAAATCCAGTTGTTGATATGTTTTACAAAGAATGCCTGTAAAGCTCCATTTTTCTCCCTTTTGATATACTCTAAATAGTTTGTGTGCACCACACCAACTACATGGCTAAACTTATCTGTCCACCGTTTTCCATGATAATACCAGTTCAAGTGTTCAGGTTCCTCCAACACTGCAATATCAGCTTCCTTATCTGGAATAAATTGTGAAGTATCACCAACAGCTATTATACTCCGTCTCTGCCTAGAAAACTGCAACAAAAGATGAAGCGCTTTTATGAGCCCAAAAAGCATTTCCATGTTTCAGTTAAACCTGAACAACCTTGACCTCACACTAGCAAGAATCAACACATGCAAATAAGTCATGGCGAAAAAGTTCAAAATTATCAAATAAAGAGGAGATAGAAGTAATCTACAGAACCTTTCCAGGATAAAAAGCTATCTTAAAATCTGATTTGAATCCAGTTCTTGATTCCAACCAATTCCGAACATAAGCTTCCTGTTCCTCTGGTGAGTCAAAAGTCAATTTGTTTGGGTATACTAGTTCCTGATCTTCTTTGCAAAGCCAAGGGACAAGCAAGGTAACATTCTGTTTTGCATTTTTAGCCAAATATGCAGCACGGAAAAGAGGATTAATAGCTGTGCCAGTCATCCAAGGTAAACTTGCAGTTGTAATTATTGCTACATTGCGCTTTCCTTCTTCCAGATTATGTTCCACGCTATCATTCCATGGGCCTGCCTGATAGCGATACCCTGTGCTTTGTAACACACTGGCTATCCTATTATCGAGCTCATCAGTGCTTGAATTGCTCTCCCTAGTGGCTATCATGGAATCTTTTGATAAACCAGAGTTTATGTCAAGCTGATCCTTCCTCCTATAGTTGCATAGCATATCCACAGCTTTCTCACATATATCTGCAAACAAGAACATCATTGTACACCAAATGACACAATATAATGAATTTGAGAAAAAAATCCCAAAAGATGTTGCTTAAAGAGATCTTTATAGTAGTTTATAAGAAAGTGTGATGTAATAAAGAATATTTACTAGCTTGTCTACTTCAACAAATTGTAATTACTCATACTCCCTAATTGAGATAAACATTAATGATGATTTCCTTCATAAAAACCAAATAAGGTCACTGAATTCTCTGAATCATTCAGTATTTCAGGGACAAGATTTCAGACTTCTAAAAGAAAACACACTTCTGAAAATATCTTAATGTCCTAGTCATACGAAAGAAAATTATGTCAAAGACAAGAAACATCTCTATTCAATATCAACTCAATGAAGTTAATTTTTGAATTGGCTGTAGGTCTGTCTTTGGTTGTTCAGTAATTATCTGTGAGCAAAGGAAAACAGAATGCTCTTTTTTCTCAACAATTGCATCACATTCATGGCCCTCAACAAGAGTTGAGGACGGAAAAGAGTGAGAAAGGTCACTGCATTGACAAATTAGAAAAACAACAAAAGCTTGTTCATTCTGAATTGTATATAGTCTCTACTTCTTCTGCCTCTTTGGCAAAAGAAAAGTTTAAGAATCTTCCAACTGAACTAGTACAAATGGCGTGCTTTAGTATCCAGTGTACAACTTTTACTAGCTGCTTGATCCATAAACATGCTGGAGATACCCTCCTAGCAGTCACCAACAACAGATTCATGCTTGTTAACCCTGAAAACACCTTCTAACACTGTATTTCCAACAATAAATGTTGTAATAACAGTCCAATATGAGTTGCAACCACAAAAGAAAACATGAAACAAGGGTGCATAACGCAAAAGAAGCATACACAGAGACTGAGAGTCCAATACAAGTATTTTCAAAGCCTCAAGGGTGAAATGGAGCTACAAAAGTGTTGCAAGAAGTTCAAAACACCTGCAACATGCCTGCACATTGGAAACCCATGTTCACTTAGAACAGTCAAAATGAACATATATTGAAGGTTACAATGAGAGCCAACCATACAGACATATTTTAAAATTCATATATGCTTTCCAAACATCCTTCCTTGTGCCAAAAGGAAGATCTAACATGGAGAAACCAAACTGAAACATGAAGAACCCTTCACCATACTCTGTTTTAACTGTGACAAATTTGCTGCTGGTTGCAAAGAGGTGATCTTGAATTTGCTGTGGTAGAAATGAAATCTGAAAGTGGTAGTTTTGAAATCATCGAGGCAATCTCAAATTTGCTGCCAGTGGAAACTGACAGTTTTATCAAGATCGATTTTCAACTTCGTTCTGTCATCTAGGCGACTCAAGAGGAATGAACATCACAACAATCCAAGTGGATGAAAGGATGATTCCACAATGCAGAGGAGGAAAACAACATGAAGGGGATTGTTCTACATGAAGGACTCAATAACACGTGAGGATGCAACATGGAGAAAAATACAACAAGAAGCTCAAGGATTTCCAAGGATGAAGTTGAGATGCTAGTTCAAAGGTCAAGATATTCAAGATGATGGTGAAACAAAGAAGAGGAACACCTCAAGAACATGAGAAAGGGATCAAGATAACATTGCTCTACAAGGAAATAGTTTACACTGACCTTGGATTTCCTCCAAGATCAACATAAGGAATTACAACTACAGGATAAAGAATTCCAAAAGATGAGGATACCTCAAGTACAATTCCACAACATGAAGTCCGGGTCTACATTTTTCAAAATTCAAAGGTTGAAAGTGGAAACCCATCACAAAGAGGAAGATTCCCAAACATGAAGATGTAAAAGTGAAACATGATCAAGGATGAATGATGGTTTCAAATGAGTTAATCAAAGTTAGAAACTTGATCAAGATGATGCAATTAAAAAATATAAGTCATCACATCAAACAATTGGATGATGTTGAGTATCAAGAGATATCTATGCTGAGGTGGCACCCAATCATCATCAACCAATCCAATGATGCCACTTCAACATGTCCAAGTGCATTGAACTTGACCCATTCCAAGAGGAGCAAGTGACATGTGGCATTACATCAAATATTATTCGATGTACCTAACCTCATCTCTTATTGGTTCATTGGTTCACATTCAAAGGACATGTGTCCAAAATGTTGTAATGATCTCATTGGTCAAATATTTAATGTAAGGTGGTGTTAGTTGTAACTAACCCTAATTAGGGTTTTGTTGTCCAAATCTCAGCCATTGATTTCAAATCAATACTGTCCCTTCATTTGTAATTCAAGCTCTATATAAGGCTTTGGCTTTTCATTTGTAAAGATTAATAGTCGGAGAATAGAGCAATAGTTAATAGTTAGAAATAATAGACAGTTAGCAAGTAGAAGTAGAGTAGGAGGATAGAACCAAGAATTGTTGCCAAGGCTATGTTGCAACAAACATATGATTTTCATTGAAGATATATTGGATTCTTGTGTGTTGTTTTCACATGTTGCATGGTTTCTACTTCTTCAGATTTAGTTAAAGATCATTGATTTTGGAGAAATGCGATGGCATGTGATGAATTCCTTGGTGTTCATAACATTTGTAATTTGTTGATTACAAATTGGCATGGTTAGTCTGAACCTCATTGCTGCAATAGTTTGATTGTGGATGTTCATTTGGATTGTGCTAGCATCGGGTATTTGAATGGATGTTTGCAATATGAAATTCATTTACTACCTTTGGAGATCGCATCAGTTTTGTGTGGTTGTTGTCATCATGGCAAAGCAAACCTTGATTTAAGGAATTTGTCTATTTGAGCATCATTCATTATCATCATTGTCCATGGGTCTAAATTAGATTAGATTCTCTATCCCCCTCCCTTTGATCTTTGTTTGGTAGAGGTAAAGTTAGTTTCCAAGTACCGGTTGTTTTGCAAAACATAAGTCCTTTTGTGTTACCAGCAAATCACATCATAAACACTGAGTCTATCCACAACATAAAATCGACTGTTCGCATTGTAAACCTTGGGGTTGCCTTGTTTGATCATGAAGTTTAGCATTTGAGGTTTGCTTGTTCAAGAGAGGATAGAATACTTAGTATTTTATTTTGTGTTCGAGGTATCATGAAAAACAAATCAACAACTTTCATTGGGGAGCAGAAGTAAGGAACAAAATTATAGTTCCTAAATTTAAAGCCAAAGCTATAAACACCATATCCACACTAAAGTAGAAATCCAAAGGGCAGGCTGGTTGACAATGCAATCTGCATTGCTATGGCAAGGAAAAATGAGGACATGAAGCAAGCTATCACACTAACGAGAGGGAACAAAAACAAAATGGAAGCCTATGCATTCTTCAAGGCTTATCATGAAAATCTCTTCACTCCAACACAAATTGAGCGACTACAAGAAATAATATAAGGGTTGTGCACCCTCTTCTACTATCAAGCCTGATAATAGGCAATCTGTACGAAAATTGATGTATTTCTTTTTTATATATCTATATAATGGGAGCTACCCACTTGGCAGCACTTTACCAAAATAAAAAATAAAAACCAAAATTTAAATAACTAAATATTTTAAGGTTATGTTTTATTCCCTTAGATGTATTAATAATTGAATATATGTATGTATGTATAATTACCATATCCAACCATATTTGCAACAAGAGATCTTGAAAATTTGTTGTATCGATATCTGGTACTGTATCCATTTCCATGAAACTCTGGTACATTGTCATTGTTTTGTGCAGTGAAGCTAATTGTCCTTAATGAATATTTACATACGGATTCTGCTGATTTTATGCAAATATAACCAGAAATATTCTTACAATCTCGTATTGGAATGGTAGACTCAAGTAAGAGCATTTTCCTTTTAATAACACCATTATATAACTTAGCTTTCTGGCTTCGCACTTTAAATAAATTATTGAAGAATACACCATATGAAATATCTTATTCCATAAGATACCAAACTGAAATATCACATCCAAGCTTCTAAGCATAAAAGCAATGAGCTTTTTCTTTACCTTTTTTTACACCAAGTTGATCTAGTAATGGCTCAGATTGCTTAACAAGACTCGCCAAAAGCTCTGGAACATCCAATGGTGGCACATCCTGAACCCAGAAGAAAATTTCAAATTATAAAACATTTTGCAGATTTCTGAAATGAGAACAAAACAATTCATTGCCTATGGAAAATCAGTTTATATTATGCAGTTGCAAATAAAGTAAAGTGAGCTTTTGAAAAGAAGTTACATTGATCTACTTTTAAATCTGTATTCTAAGTGACAGTATAAGGTGACAAATGATATATTCACAATGTAGAAACGGCATACTTCAGTACACAAAAGCTATTTAATGCCATGATCTTCATTTTACAGCAGTATCCAGACTGCACATGCAACTATCCTAATGAGCTAACATTTTTCAAATTCTAAAATCAAAAAATATACATGGACAACTGAGAACGAGAGAAACAAATATACCTTTGCATCTTGGGAGTCCATCGGAGTAATTTTCTGAAGCAAAAACATGTGTATAATTAGAAAACTGTTGAGACATGAAGAAACTATTGCATAATGTCTAGCTGTATTGACTGTAAGTAATTGGAAAATAGACATATCTATGATTGAAGAACTGTTAAAGAATGAAGAAACTGTTGCATAATGTCTAGCTGCATTGCTTGTAATTTATTTGAAAATAAACATATCTATAATTAGAGAACTGTTGAAAAATGAGAAACTATAGCATAATGTCTAACTGCATTGCTTGTAAGTAATTTAAAAATATCCAACAGGAATCCGTAGTATGGTTTACTTTTAAAGCAGCACAACTCAAAACCAGTAATAGTATCATGAATGCCATTTTATCTACCATAATGAGGAACCTCTCAAGAGTCTCAACTAGTAAAATTATTTACTCCATTTTCTATGAACAATTATAGTTAAAGCACAACATTGTCAAAATATCATCAAATTAATGTCAACTGTAGCAGATAGTTTCATTGAAATATAACAATAAGCCTTTGGCCAAATATTGATTTCGAAATATCAAACTAATTGTGCTAGTTACATCATACATTTGTTGTAAAAAAAATAAGGATATAAACTACCGCAAGTTATTTGTCATAGAAGTATTAAATAACCACATTGAATGTTAAAATTTGGTATACTAAAGAAGCATTTGATTATGATCAAATGGTCTGTATCACGGAAATAGAATACTGGAAAATAAAAATTCAAATATTCAAGTTAAGCCACATTACAAGAGCAAACACTATTAAATTTAAGACTACTTTCCATAATCGAAGAAAATTCAGAAGAAACTAGCTTTTGTTGTTGTGCAACACTGACTTCACCTTCCATAAAACATTGTAATGACCCAAAATTTTGGCTTTCAAAAGGATACATTCATCTCAAACAAGAATATCATAATCTCTAACTAAACCTATAATAGATTTCAAATAAACGAGTAAGCATTCCATCTTTTTTATTTTCCAGTATTCCATTTCCGTGATACAGACCCTTTGATCATAATCAAATGCTTCTTTAGTATACCAAATTTTAGCATTCAATGTGGTTATTTAATACTTCTATGAAAAATAACTTGCGGTAGTTTATATCCTTATATTTTTTACAACAAACGTATGATGTAACCAGCACAATTAGTTTGATATTTCAAAATCAATATTTGGCCAAAGGCTTATTGTTATATTTCAATGAAACTATCTGCTACAGTTGACATTAATTTGATGATATTTTGACAATGTAGGTGTTGGAGCCAAATTATCATTAATGATTTAAATATATGTGTCATGAAATATACCCATTTAATAAGAGAACCAATTCTTATGAGAAAGCCATCATATAGAATAAGAACTCCTATGAATTAGTATAAACAACAGCAGCAAAGTTGTGTTCCACAGGGACAAGTCCCTGGCCCTCAAACCCCCATCCCCATCAGCAATGGCATTTTGAGTATGGCAGGATGGCAGGGGATGTTCCCTAGCTGTCTCTAACAATCTTAAAAATTCCGAAACATTTCAGAAGTAGGCTGCAGGAACAGGAAACACTGTGGAGATGTTTAGCTGTCCCCGAGGCAGCCAGGGTCATTTGAGATGTCCTTCAAATGTCCTAAAGACAGGCAGACATCCGTAATAGCAAGGCAACTTTTTATAATGTTAAAAAAAAAAAGCAGAATTCTTTCATGACCTTTAAAAAATGCTGTTTGAAAATTCCTTCATGAATCTGAAGAACTTATATAACCACTATATTATATAAGAATATTACCTGCCACTAAGTATTGTTATTTTAGGGGATTTTGAGGGCATATCATCTCCACCTTAATCAATAGTACTCCTACTTGATAGCAAAATTAAATTGTTGCAAACATGAAATAGTAGATACACATAACATGACACAATTGCTGCAACTTTGACAGTGTCTCTACAAACTTGAAAAGGTTTACAACCACCATTCACAACTGTTTATTTCATAGTAATAAAAATCTTTAATAAATTGTGATTTATCACAACAAATCACCACTTGGCCTAAATGGTGATCCAATCCAGATCAGGTTGCCGATTATTTCTTCTGATTGCTGGCATGATTACTGAAGTTTCTTGTTATTTCCTTGGATTGCTGGCATTGTTCTTGAGGCTGGTTTAATTGCAAATAAACTGCAACTTTTTCATCCAGTCTTTTTCAATTTGCCTATCAAATAATCGTCTCTTAAATTTTCTGTCAAAACTAGATTTCTACGTTGCAGATTTGGATCTTTCCAAAGAAACCAAACATTTGGTCAATTAGGATACACTTGAGGCACTCATTCTTCAGCAAATATCCATTCCATTCTCATTCAGTTAAGGTCTAATTACTGTTATATGGCCTCAATACTCCAATTATTTTAAGGGTTCGGAGCTTCAAGCACTAAAATAATGAAAAATAGCATGCACCATGAAGGTCCATGTGGCCTTGCAGGCCTGAATTTGAGCTTAGTGGCAGGGCTGCCACCATTCGACCTCACCTTGTATCACGTCACAAAACACATAAGGGGCAGCATCAACCCTGCTGGGAACTGCAGATCCCAAGCTCCCACTCTTGTTTAAAAAGCAACCTTAATAATTGTTTTGGGCTGCATCTGATGGAAAAGAAGTGTTTTTCTTTTTTCTTTATTTCACTTGAAATAATGAAAACAACATTCTTTACCCTAATTTTATGATTTCTGTTTTCCAGTTTCCTAGTTAATTGAATTACAATCCCAATCCCAAGATAGACTTTGGCTCCTGGGACCCCACCTTGTGTCACGTCACAAAACACGTAATGGGCAGCATCAACCCTGCTGGGCACTGCTGATCCCAAGCTCCCACTCTTGTTTAAAAAGCAAACATAATAATTATTTTGGGCTGCGCCTGATGGAAAAGAAATGTTGTTGTTTTTCCTTTATTTCACTTGAAATAATGAAAATAGCATTTTTTATCCTAATTTTATGATTTTCCATTTTCCAGTTTCCTAGTTTATTAAATTACAATGCCAATCCCAAGATAGACTTTTGCTCCTGTGGTTAAGAAAATAACAGTAGGCTAGAGCACTGAATTGAGCACAAAAGGGTGCTATCAAATCATATAATAAACACAAACATAATGAAGACAGCATGCAGATAGATAGTATGGAATTAGCTTAAATGTTATGTTATGGCAAAGCTCCATCATCAAATCACTAGAAGATATTTCGGAGAGTTAAAACTGAGTAAAATGCCACATCTAATTCTAGCTGTGGTATATCCATTGCCTCTCAAAGAGCACCCCACAAGGTAAATTTACCAATTTATAAAAATAAAAATTCAATGCATTGTCACTAAAGTGACTGATGTGTGATTCAATGGTGAGCTGGAGCTTTAATGATAGCAAAGCCCAATATTCAAATTCTCAGAGACCTGTTAGATACTGAAAAGTTAGTTGAGTGAAATGAACTTAAATGCGAACTTATAGAAAAGCCAAAATTCAAAACTATGGAAGACAAGTTAGATATTGAAAAGCTTAGTTGAATGGAATGAAGTTAAATGCAAAAAACTATAGCAATGCCCAAATTTCAAATCCATGGTATACATGTTAGATATTGAAAAGCTAGTTGACTGGATCAAAATTAAATGAAAGACATGTTAGATATTGAAAACCTAGTTGAATGGAATGAACTTAAATGCAAAATTATAGAAAAGCCCAAAATTCAAATCCGTGGAAGACATGTCAGATATTGAAAAGCTTATATGACTGTAATGAAGTTAAATGCAAAAGTATAGCAAAGCGCAAAATTCAAATCCATGGAAGGCATGTTAGATATTGATAGTTGACCGGGTGAATAGTAAACTGAAAAGTTAGTTGAGTGAAATGAACTTAAATGCGAACTTATAGAAAAGCCAAAATTCAAAACTATGGAAGACAAGTTAGATATTGAAAAGCTTAGTTGAATGGAATGAAGTTAAATGCAAAAAACTATAGCAATGCCCAAATTTCAAATCCATGGTATACATGTTAGATATTGAAAAGCTAGTTGACTGGATCAAAATTAAATGAAAGACATGTTAGATATTGAAAACCTAGTTGAATGGAATGAACTTAAATGCAAAATTATAGAAAAGCCCAAAATTCAAATCCGTGGAAGACATGTCAGATATTGAAAAGCTTAGATGACTGTAATGAAGTTAAATGCAAAAGTATAGCAAAGCGCAAAATTCAAATCCATGGAAGGCATGTTAGATATTGATAGTTGACCGGGTGAATAGTAAACTGAAAAGTTAGTTGAGTGAAATGAACTTAAATGCGAACTTATAGAAAAGCCAAAATTCAAAACTATGGAAGACAAGTTAGATATTGAAAAGCTTAGTTGAATGGAATGAAGTTAAATGCAAAAAACTATAGCAATGCCCAAATTTCAAATCCATGGTATACATGTTAGATATTGAAAAGCTAGTTGACTGGATCAAAATTAAATGAAAGACATGTTAGATATTGAAAACCTAGTTGAATGGAATGAACTTAAATGCAAAATTATAGAAAAGCCCAAAATTCAAATCCGTGGAAGACATGTCAGATATTGAAAAGCTTAGATGACTGTAATGAAGTTAAATGCAAAAGTATAGCAAAGCGCAAAATTCAAATCCATGGAAGGCATGTTAGATATTGATAGTTGACCGGGTGAATAGTAAACTGAAAAGTTAGTTGAGTGAAATGAACTTAAATGCGAACTTATAGAAAAGCCAAAATTCAAAACTATGGAAGACAAGTTAGATATTGAAAAGCTTAGTTGAATGGAATGAAGTTAAATGCAAAAAACTATAGCAATGCCCAAATTTCAAATCCATGGTATACATGTTAGATATTGAAAAGCTAGTTGACTGGATCAAAATTAAATGAAAGACATGTTAGATATTGAAAACCTAGTTGAATGGAATGAACTTAAATGCAAAATTATAGAAAAGCCCAAAATTCAAATCCGTGGAAGACATGTCAGATATTGAAAAGCTTAGATGACTGTAATGAAGTTAAATGCAAAAGTATAGCAAAGCGCAAAATTCAAATCCATGGAAGGCATGTTAGATATTGATAGTTGACCGGGTGAATAGTAAACTGAAAAGTTAGTTGAGTGAAATGAACTTAAATGCGAACTTATAGAAAAGCCAAAATTCAAAACTATGGAAGACAAGTTAGATATTGAAAAGCTTAGTTGAATGGAATGAAGTTAAATGCAAAAAACTATAGCAATGCCCAAATTTCAAATCCATGGTATACATGTTAGATATTGAAAAGCTAGTTGACTGGATCAAAATTAAATGAAAGACATGTTAGATATTGAAAACCTAGTTGAATGGAATGAACTTAAATGCAAAATTATAGAAAAGCCCAAAATTCAAATCCGTGGAAGACATGTCAGATATTGAAAAGCTTAGATGACTGTAATGAAGTTAAATGCAAAAGTATAGCAAAGCGCAAAATTCAAATCCATGGAAGGCATGTTAGATATTGATAGTTGACCGGGTGAATAGTAAACTGAAAAGTTAGTTGAGTGAAATGAACTTAAATGCGAACTTATAGAAAAGCCAAAATTCAAAACTATGGAAGACAAGTTAGATATTGAAAAGCTTAGTTGAATGGAATGAAGTTAAATGCAAAAAACTATAGCAATGCCCAAATTTCAAATCCATGGTATACATGTTAGATATTGAAAAGCTAGTTGACTGGATCAAAATTAAATGAAAGACATGTTAGATATTGAAAACCTAGTTGAATGGAATGAACTTAAATGCAAAATTATAGAAAAGCCCAAAATTCAAATCCGTGGAAGACATGTCAGATATTGAAAAGCTTAGATGACTGTAATGAAGTTAAATGCAAAAGTATAGCAAAGCGCAAAATTCAAATCCATGGAAGGCATGTTAGATATTGATAGTTGACCGGGTGAATAGTAAACTGAAAAGTTAGTTGAGTGAAATGAACTTAAATGCGAACTTATAGAAAAGCCAAAATTCAAAACTATGGAAGACAAGTTAGATATTGAAAAGCTTAGTTGAATGGAATGAAGTTAAATGCAAAAAACTATAGCAATGCCCAAATTTCAAATCCATGGTATACATGTTAGATATTGAAAAGCTAGTTGACTGGATCAAAATTAAATGAAAGACATGTTAGATATTGAAAACCTAGTTGAATGGAATGAACTTAAATGCAAAATTATAGAAAAGCCCAAAATTCAAATCCGTGGAAGACATGTCAGATATTGAAAAGCTTAGATGACTGTAATGAAGTTAAATGCAAAAGTATAGCAAAGCGCAAAATTCAAATCCATGGAAGGCATGTTAGATATTGATAGTTGACCGGGTGAATAGTAAACTGAAAAGTTAGTTGAGTGAAATGAACTTAAATGCGAACTTATAGAAAAGCCAAAATTCAAAACTATGGAAGACAAGTTAGATATTGAAAAGCTTAGTTGAATGGAATGAAGTTAAATGCAAAAAACTATAGCAATGCCCAAATTTCAAATCCATGGTATACATGTTAGATATTGAAAAGCTAGTTGACTGGATCAAAATTAAATGAAAGACATGTTAGATATTGAAAACCTAGTTGAATGGAATGAACTTAAATGCAAAATTATAGAAAAGCCCAAAATTCAAATCCGTGGAAGACATGTCAGATATTGAAAAGCTTAGATGACTGTAATGAAGTTAAATGCAAAAGTATAGCAAAGCGCAAAATTCAAATCCATGGAAGGCATGTTAGATATTGATAGTTGACCGGGTGAATAGTAAACTGAAAAGTTAGTTGAGTGAAATGAACTTAAATGCGAACTTATAGAAAAGCCAAAATTCAAAACTATGGAAGACAAGTTAGATATTGAAAAGCTTAGTTGAATGGAATGAAGTTAAATGCAAAAAACTATAGCAATGCCCAAATTTCAAATCCATGGTATACATGTTAGATATTGAAAAGCTAGTTGACTGGATCAAAATTAAATGAAAGACATGTTAGATATTGAAAACCTAGTTGAATGGAATGAACTTAAATGCAAAATTATAGAAAAGCCCAAAATTCAAATCCGTGGAAGACATGTCAGATATTGAAAAGCTTAGATGACTGTAATGAAGTTAAATGCAAAAGTATAGCAAAGCGCAAAATTCAAATCCATGGAAGGCATGTTAGATATTGATAGTTGACCGGGTGAATAGTAAATGCAAAATTGTAGCAAAGCCCCAAATTCAAATCCCCCATTAGGCATATTCGGTAGTGATAAGCTAATTTTAAACACAACAGTATAGCAAAGCCCCAAATTCAAATTATCAGGGATGTTTAGCATTGAAAATCTACTTGAATGGTATGATATAAAATAATAAAACTTTAAGTTACGGTAAAGCCCAAAATTCAAATCCACAGAAAACGTGTCTAGTATGAAAAGGTAATTGAATGGAATAAACATAAACCTAAAACTATCGCAAAACCCCATATTCAAATCTCCATACGACATGTTATGTATTGGAATTGGGTACTAGTTGCATGGTAGCGGATGGTAGCCACATGACTCGGTTTGAATTTCATCGCTGGGAATTGGTTAGATTACTTCCCAATCAAAAACATATTAAAATTTACTACAATACCGACCACGAAAAGGGAAGACATGTCTAGTACTGAAAAGCTAATTGAATGGAATACGCTTAGACATGACATAATTTCGAAGTCCCATAAGACATGTAAAAATATTGGAATTGGGTACTCGTTGCATGTTCCCTGATGTAATCCACAGGACAGGGTTCAAGTATCATCACTGAGCCTTGGGTAAGATTATTACACAATCAAAAAAAATATTAAAATTGCGTAAAATAACACATCCATCTATCATGGAAAGGAAAAAGAGAGCATCGAGGAGAAGAAATTGACTACCAAGTTCTTCTTCACGTTTTCGATGAATTCGGAAGCCGACTTGCCATAATCAGCTCTCTTATCGAGATCCTTGAGGCCGTCTTTAAAAACCCTAAAAGGCTCCCACTCCTTGAGAGAAAGAACCTCCTCGCTCTTCCATCTGGGAGCAGGCACCTCTGAAACCCTTGTAATAACTCTCCTCCTGACGTTATTCTTCATCCCGCCATTAACAATCCTCCTTTCTTTAGAACCATTTTCCAAATAAAACCCATCGTCGTCAACCACCTGCTCAGCCCCAAACGCCCTCTTGATCGCAGACAAATCAATACTCGAAGACGGACCCCATTTGCTCAAAATTTCACCATAATATTGCGCAGTGAAATCCGGGCTGGAATACACGCGGCGCAGCTCCGTGAACTTGGGCTTCAGCTTCTTGAAAAATTCCAAATCCTGCAGAGAAACGTTACTCCCACTGTTGTTATTATTAAAACGCATATTGGTGCTGCTTGTATTCATTAGGTTTTCCCACTCTCTGTCGAAGGAGCTGGCCAAGCCTTTCAGCGGTTCTTTGATTTTGTTCGCTCTTGCTCGCATTAATTTAAGGTCTGCATTTGCCCCTTCACGGACATCCTTCCACCCTTTGGAAATGAAGGAAAAAGCCTTTTCTGAAGTTGAAGGAGGACAATCTGTAGCCATTCTCGCCATTTTCTTCACTTCCTGCGTATCATTCCCATAAACCGTGCTCCAAAGGCCGCCGCTGTACTGCTCTAAATGCTTCGTGCTCTCCTCAATTTTCTTGAACTTTCTGTCAATTTCCTTGAAGATTTCGATGTGAGGCTACTGCATTGCCACGCAATCTGCCAGATCGGACGGCCTTTGATATCGATTTCTACACAGCTGGCGTTTTGAAGCGCCACGAAATTTGTGTGATTGGGCCAGCAATACACGGATAAAAATGCGCATGTATATTCTCGTGAATATTCGCGTGATGGGCTCTGTTCGCTAAAAGCGTATATCCTTTCGACAAGAGCAATGTGCGGTCGAAATGTGTGGAAAACTGGACATTTTTGTTTTTTATCCACAAAATTTGTCGATTTGACTGAAGTCTTTGTAATGTAGCTTCTATTTGTAGGTGTTCGAGACGTAAACGGCTCTGGGATTCCTTCCAGTCAATGCTGATAGCAGAAAAACGTTTAATTTCACAATTTTCGTTACCAGAAATAGAAATTTACAGCCCGATTGAAATTACAACAATATTCTGTTTTCACACTCATTAATTGAGTCCTATTTTTAAGGGCTTCGGCATGTTTGAAGAATCTAATGAATGTGGCAACAGGAAGCAACCTCGAATCGTTTGGACCGGAACTTAAAAGAAAGCTGAAATTGGCCATGTGTTCCTTTTTGTAGCTCCATTTTCTACTCATGGCGGACGAAATGCTCGGACCACGCGTGAAATGGAGACTGTAATTGTCAAGTCCATTTTACTGATTGAAACTGATCTCTTACTCCGAAATTTTCTCACTATTATTTTAAAGGGTTGTCGTTTTGTGATTATAGAAAATTCCATTTTGTTTTGGAATTAGGGTGCTTATGTTAGTGTTTAAGTAGGTATATTATTTTATTTTCATCATTAATTATATCAAGTTGGAAGCCCCTAATCCCCACACAAAAATCAGATTCTGCAAAAGGTGATGGATTTTTATGTTATTTATTACCATTTCAATCCTCATAATCTGTCTCTGTAATGTTGTTAAAACTAAAAAAATCCAATGAAAATCAGTCATGTTATGCGGATTTAAAATTTTGCAAGTGCGCCATTTTGTGTGGAGATTAGCAAGTTTCTATCAAGTTTTGAATTATTAATTATATTTAATTATTTTTCTATTTGACTTTAAATTTGTGGGAAGAAAAATTAATTAAGATCTATTTAATGTTTTAGATTTGCATCACTATTATTGTTGAGAGGTTTTAATTAAGATCGTTTGAGTTAGTTGGTTTCAATTACAACTTTAAAGGTTTGGTTGATTATAGTTTCAATTATTCTTGATTACTGACATGTTATAGTGGTGCAATGTTGCGATGGGTAGTTGTAAAGTATTTTTAGACTCCCAAGCTCATTATTCTATTATTTGTTCCCCTTTTCCATCTTAATGTGTCATTCATTATCACGTTTTCTCCTAAGTGACCTCATCCCTTTCATATTTCATATGTCCTCACGCTTACATTTGAATCAATATGTATATCTAATATTGTTTAATTTCGCATGACTTCTCCTTTGTGCTTATGTGCGTTATGTTTACATGTTATAACTTATGTTACCTCATCATTGCATCTTATATCTCTTTTTAATTTGTGTTGCTTACATGCTTATCTCCTACTTATTGTTTGATATGTCTTATTTAATTGTCACATGTATTATCATTGGCATTTATTTCATGCTTCTTGTGCTTTACACAATATTTTTCTCTTATCTCTAATTCATTACACCCTTTACATGCAATCAATTAGAGGGAGGCATTTTTTTAAAAAAATTATCGATAAGGGGCACTTTTTAAGGTGCCAAACACTATTGTTATTCAAATCCGCAAGTCCACCAGCCTAGCGAAAGCACAAAGCTTGCGAGCATGGTTGCCCGATGGGGATCTGAACCTTGGTGGCGGTTTCCCCAAGCAAGTGTTTTAGCCACTGCATTACATGGGCCACCCAAAGGGAGGCATATATTATCACTAGCATTCATTCATGATTATAACTAAATTGTGATATACTTATAATATTTATGATTATTTTATGGTACTAAACAAAGCCTTGACACCATTTCCAAATAATTATCACTTTTTCTATATTGTCAAAGTTTGTATCACATTTTATGTAGAATCATGACCCTTTTTACATTGTTAGAGTCCTTTGGTAGCTCTTTTCCACACACTCAAAATATTTTCTTGCTTTGTCAAATACCGTTGTATTTCTACTTATTTAGAGTCCAACAAATTCTTTCTTAGTTGGGATCTTTTATCATACTCCCCTCGTTTGTTATTAGATGATTTAACTAATTGTGATTATGCTCATTTTTTATGCTCGATAAATATTACTAGAACTTTTCTTCTATGCTTATAGGTTTGTAAGATGGAGCACTCATGGCAAGGAGAGTACACATGATCAAAATCTGCACTTGCTAGAGACATAATATTTCCATGGTCCATGACAGTGTTTAATAGTGCTTCAAGATGTAATTGTGTAGATATTGTAACATCAACATTTCAAATTGCACTCTATGATCCATCATTAAGAAAAGGACAAACTTCTAATAGATTGCCCCCAACCCTATAGAAAATAAAAGAAGGAGAATCAATGGCCACTCAAAAGGGGGTTTCAACATTAATCATTTCATTTTAAATAATTAAACTATAAAAATTGACACAAAATTAAAATATTGTATGATTATTATATTGATTAGTTCATCTTTGGAAAGCTTAACTGCTTGAGGTAGATCTGAAAAGGTGCAATAACTTTATCTTAAAGAACCAACGTTTGATGGGATAATTTTTCTTTATTGGAAGGACAAAATGGAATCTTACTTGGAGACTTTGCAAAATGGAATGTGGGATATTATCCAAACTGGTTATACACCTCCTCCAAATGGACCTATAACTCTAGATGAACTTAAGGCTTATGAGACAAATGAAAAAGCTAGAATAGTACTTATCAGTAGTCTAAGATGCAGTATTCGATAAAGTTAAAGGACTAAAAGAAGCTAAGGATATTTAGAACAAGTTGTGTTATGCATGTATGAAGATGATCCTAAGAAAAAGCAGGCCAGGTTGATGAATCTGAAACAAAAAAATGAATGTTTGAGAATGATATATGATGAAAGCGTTGAGAACTACATACGTAGTAAATGATACTGTTGAGGCTATTCGAGCTATCAATGGAACTCTAGAAGAAGGAGATGTCATAAGAAAGATCCTGCTTACACTAACTAAACCCTACAAACTGAAGAAGTGTGTGATTGAAGAATGTCACGATCTGAATAACTATGTTCAATTGATCAACTCATCAAAATAATATATGCTTATGAAATTGGAGAGATGGATGATATAATGACCTACAGGAAAGAAGCTCCATTTAACATTTCGAGAATATCAGAAGTGTTGGCTTGATGATGATTGTAATGGATGACTTCATGTGTTGTCATTGATGGAACATGTATACACACACATATGTTCACATTGTCATCTTAGTGAAGAAAAACCGATATTACTTCTAAAGTTACTTTTATTGCAACTGGTATTGATGTTTAGTTTATGATGGTTTTAGAAGGTGTCTAACCGGTATATGCAGAAATGACTTGACGCCAACTTGGAGATTCAGCGGAAATCATCAAAGAAGCAAATGGAGAACAATCGGTTTACATGTTGATAATGGTTAACTCCAAAGTGGTATAGGTGTTCCAACTGGTATTCATTGATTGTGTGATGAGTTACCCCTAACCAACAAATTTGGTGGTGATTTGTGATGAGTTATGTTAAATTGTCCAGATACACTGCACCTAGGAAATTGTGATATAATTCCTAAGCCGACATGAAATCTAATGTCTATATAATGACATTATGATGAACTATTTTGATATGGTATAATGCATGATAAAAGTTGAAGGCATTGCAGAATATGTTGGTGATGCAGTTTTGAGCGAGCAGAAGAGGATCTAATCAAGCAAGTTGTGCTACTTCTAGATCACACCGCCTGTTGTTTTCTAGTCACTACAACAATCAAATCCCCTAACCGGGTAAGCTCTAACAAGCTTCATTGTACAAATCCTCTAACAAGGTGATCCATTAGTTTGGATTCATAAATCCTCTACTAAGGTTACTCCTAATAGGGGGATAAGTGCACAAAGATGGTGGTCAAAAAGGGGGTTATAAGTGGACACTTTTTTTTTTCTTCTAAAATCAGGTGAACCTAAATTTGGAGGCAAAATTTGAAAGTCATCCACTCAAGATATGAAGTTAATCAAAGAACAAATATTGTAGTTCTCTGAATCTAGTTTCCAAACTACTAAACTTTTCCAAAATTGGATAAGATTAAGGGGGTCAAATCCTTCGTGCACGAAAAAAAAACCCTGATTTTTTTCTTTTTTCTAAAAAACATAACATAGTGTTTGACGTGCACATCAAAAAAGTCATAGTTAGATTTAGTATTTTGACAAATCCTTTGGCAGAAAGATAGTTAAGAGTGAGCACTAGAAGATGTGTATTTTTTTGTTGAGTAGTTTTTTTTAATGATTTTTCCAATCGAGCACATCCTGAACATTAGGTACCTGTTCATGCGCGAAGCATAAGTTGCACTGAACAAATCGAAAATACAATTTTATTTTTTTTAAATTGTAAAGAATCAAGTGCACTACAATAATATATAAAGTTTTTTAAATTTGGATAAGGATATCAAAAGTTATTAAAAAAATGATGCACCTATGTCTGTGAGAACTATGGAGACACTGGTAAAAGAAATTCAATAATAATATGTTATTGTTGATCAAATTTTTAAAAAATTATATGGTTAGAAAGATTAGAAGATGGGTGAAAATATGGTGGAAATTTTAGAAATACCCACTTGATGAAGTGTAAACCTAATGATGACAAAGTTGAGAAACCAAGTTGATAAAATAAAACATGTCAAAAAGGAGGGAAATTGAGGGAAATCAAACTTCCAAACCGTAGCTTTGTCATCCAGGCCTATTTCCAAGCCTAAATAGTCAAAAGCGCGTACGGGGTACTTATGGTATAAAAAGCACGTACGAGGTACTTATGGTGTAAGAAGCGCATACGCTCTATCTTAACTACAAACAACACGTATGCGCTATGTTTACTATAAACAACACGTACGCACTACGTTTGTTTAAATTTTGGGAGTGTGTATAATATGATATTGTATATATAATATGTAATATTTTAATATATATATATATATATATGTATATAATAATATATAATATATTAAGTATATATATACACATATAAGTGTATTGTCTCCCCCTCTCAAGCGCATACAAGGTCTCTCTCTCTCTCTCTCTCTCTCTCTCTCTCTCTCTCTCTCTCTCTCTCTCTCTCTCTCTCTCTCTCTCTCTCTCCTCCCTCCCTCCCTCCCTCTCTCTCTCCTTCTCCTTCTCCCTCTCCCTCTCTCCCCTTCTCCCTTCCTCCATACCCCATCCCTATCTCTCTTCTTCTCTCTCTCCCTCCCTCCATACCCCACTGCAACTATGTCTGCACTTCTATAGAAGTAAGTGAATTTATTTCTTGTCTGCAACTTCCTCTTTGATTTTTATCATGTATGCTCTCCCAAGAAAATTGACTGATGGATTTGTGTGTGAATATTGAATAGGAGGAAGAAGGGTATGAAATTGAACCACCAGTGCATTATTGTGATAAACAAGGAAACCTACAGCAATATTCTTCTCGAATGTGTTTTTAATGAGCAAAGAAGATGTGGAAAATAGTGTCAACAAAGCAAAATGATGAGTCAGACTACCTGCAATATGTTTTTCGGAGGGAAACAATTGGTAGGAAGAGAAAGAGGGAGAGTAACATAGATGATATCACAGAGAATGATAGTGGTGGGTATGCGAGAGTTCCCATGTTGTTACACAACGCTTGTCATCTAAATAAATTGAAGTTTGTTGTAAGCATGGTAGTGGTAGTATATGATGATCATCACTTGTCAAAAGGCCTGGAAGGGTACATACCCATGAAAGAAATCAAGTGTGTAATTCCTATAGTCACAATAGAGATCAGTCATATAGCCTTGCAAATTTAAGAGCATCGTATGTTTTAGAAAGGCAGTACTCTTAGGGTTAGGTTAAGCTCTTACATTTGCTTTTTAGCGAAGCCTCATTGTTTGTTCGCTTGGAGTCTCTCTTATGCTGACAATGGTCTAACTTAGCTATATCAAAACTAAACTACCGATGTTCTATTGTATGATGTTTTATTCATAACTTTAAATAATATATCATTTTATTAGCCCACCATATGACCCCTTAGGTGTCATTAAAGATCATATTGTTTCCTAAGAGGTCATATGGTTTCCTATGACTCCTTAGGACACCATATGACCCCTTAAAACACCATACGACCCATAATGACACCATATGGTGTCCTAAGGGGTCATAGGATACCATATGACCTCTCAGGGCACCATATGACCCATAACAACACCATATGGTGTCCTAAAGGGTCATATGGTGTTCTATGACCCCTTAGGACACTATTTGGTATCGTTATAGGTCCTATAGTGTGCTAAGGGATCATATAGTGTCCTATGACCCCTTAGATGTTGTTAGGGGTCATATTGTGTTCTAAGGGTCATATGGTGTCCTATGACTCCTTGCAACGCCATATGGTGTTGTTATGTGTCGCATGGTGTCCTATGACCCCTATGACACCTTATGACCCTTTAGGATACCATATGGTGTTGTTAGGGGTCATATGGTCTCCAACGACCCCTTAGGACACCATTTGACCCCTTAGGACTCCATATGGTGTTGTTATGGGTAATATGGTGTCCTAAAAGGTCATATAGTGTTCTTTGACCCCTTAGGACACCATTTGGTGTCATTATGGGTCATATGGTGTGTTAAGGGGTCATATGGTGTCCTATGACCCCTTAGGACTCCATATGACCCCTTAACACACCATATGACCCATAATGACACCAAATGGTGTCCTAAGGGGTCAAAGAACACTATATGACCTTTTAGGACACCATATTACTTAGGACTCCATATGACCTTTTATGTGTCGTTATGGGTCATATGGTGTCCTAAGGAGTCATATGGTGTCCTATGACCCCTTAGGACACATGCATGGATCCCTAGGATACCATATGACCCTAGAGAGGGAGAAAGGGGGAGGAGAGGGATGGAATGGGAGAGAGATATACCTAAGAGAGGAGGAGAGTGAGATAGATAGATAGAGACTGAGAGGGAGAGACAAGAGATAAATGAGAGAAAGAGAAATGGAGAGAGAGGGAGAGGGGGACACAGAGATAGAGAAAGGGAAAGGGAGGGGGAGAGAGCGATGGAAAGAGAGGGGGAAATAGAGGGAGAGATAGAGATAGAGAGTGACACAGAGAAGGGGACTCAAAGAGAGAGAGAGAGAGAGAGAGAGAGAGAGAGAGAGAGAGAGAGAGAGAGAGAGAGAGAGAGAGAGAGAGAGAGAGAGAGGTGGTTAGAGGGATTGGGAGAGAAAGAGAGACCTAAGAGGTGGAGGGAGGGAAGGAGAGAGAGGGTGAGAGATAGAGAGAGTCTAAGTGAGAGGGAGGAAGGGATTGGATGAGAGTACAAGAGACTAGAGAGAGAGGTGTGAAGAGAGGGAGAGAGTGAGAAAGAGAGGTAATGAGAAAGGGAGAGAGGGAGAGAATGAGAGAGAGATACACCTGAGAGAAGGGGAGAGAGAGAGAGAGAGAGAGAGAGAGAGAGAGAGAAACTTAAGTGAAAAATAGAGACTTAATTCTCTCCCCTTCTTCTCTCTCTCTCTCTCTCTCTCTCTCTCTCTCTCTCTCTCTCTCTCTCTCTCTCTCTCCCGCCTCCTCTCTCCCTCCCCCTACTCTACCCCCCTCTCTCTCTCTCTCTCCCTCCCGCCTCCTCTCTCCCTCCCCCTACTCTACCCCCCTCTCTCTCTCTCTCTCCCTCCCCCCTTCTCTCCCCCCTCTCCCTCTCCCTCTCTCTCCCTCTCTCTCTCTCCCTCTCTCCCTCTCTCCCTTTTCCTTCACATTTTCTTTACTACAAATAGCACGTACGGGGTACTGAACATATTAGTTCACTGCCCTGCCATAACATTTTTAAGGCATAGGAGCGCGTACACGCTACTTATTAGTATAGAGTGGAGAAAAAATATTGTTGGGCTTGCCAACATTTTATGGACCAACAGCTCGCACGCAGTTATTAATATAGCGTGCACGGGGTACTTAGACATAGTTTTATTTGCCCAAGAGCCTCAACGACCTCAAAAGAAGTTTTTGAGGTCATTGAAGGCCCCACTGCAACTGTGTCTGCACTTCTATCATTGTTTTATACACAGAAGTAAGTGATTTTTTTGTTTTTGCGTGATTTCAAATGATTGAATTATTGTTCTTATTAGTTTTATCAATATTATTGTGATTGTTTAATAGTTTTGATTCAAAAAAATAATGATAAGATGCATATTTATGGTTATTTGTTTGTTTATGAACTTTTGTTTACATATATATGTAATATGATTCTATTTAGGACAACCGATATCAACCATGGGAAAGAACAACTGAGGAACGATGGAACAATGAGAGGCTGAAAAGGAAAGACAAAGGCAACGTATGAAGAAATTACGTGACATAAGAACAATGGGAGAAGGTATGTCATCCTCAACATCTAAATTCAATTTACCAAACGAACATAATGCACCTAATGCAATTGAAGAAGAGACATTTGATTTACCGTATGAACCTAATGCAATTGAAGAAGATACCACATTGAATAATAAATTAAATGATGAACATACACCTTCTCTATTTGATGAATTGAATGTACATAATGCACCGATGTTAACACCTCCTAGAATCATTCGTAGGAAACTAAAGTATCTAATTGACATTGATGAGAATACATTGAAGCCAATGCCCGATAAAATGAATGAACGAACCTGTAGGAGAATGGTTAAAAGAATATGGCAAAACTATTTTGAAAACTTAAATCAAACTGCAAGATGTCAATTAATTGTTCAAATGATTAAAAATTTGAATTTTAGAGAGACAATGAAAATTCTAGGCCTAAGATCATCTGAAAGTAACAGTGAAAGAACTATTGTGAGAAATCTATTTGATGCATATCAAGATATTGGTTCAAAATCATGTACTAAATATTCTAATGCTACTTGACGTGTCATTACATCAACCATAATGAGCAAGGAAATAAAAAAGGATCGTTTGATAAGAAAAACAAGTCATTAAATGTTAGTAGAACAATGTTAAGTAAAGCATTATAGAGGCGAGAAAAAATAGAGGAACCTAAAGATAATTCTCTTTGGGCATTCTTGGGTAGACTACCACGTAAGGACAAGGTTGTTGTTGATGCACTAAGAACATTAATTGAAATTTTTTGACATGACAACACAAGAGTTTCACCCAACCAAAGAGATGTTGTTAGAAGGCGAATCGGGTCTACAAATTGTGAGCCACATGCCAAACACTATTTGGATATGACTCAAACTAAATTTTATGAAAGATTCCTTCAAAAGTTTCCTCAAATAAGAATTTCTCAAACAAAATTTGAAATGGCAAAACCTTTTTATATTAAGATTAATCATGTATACACCACGTGTTGTTGTAGGATGCATATTGAATTTTCCATGCACTATGATATTTTTCATCATATTTTTGCACACTAACGATGTTTTGCAAGAATGCAATATACAAGCACCTCCTAAGTCAGTAAGAGAATTTATTTCAAGTGTGCTATGTAATAGACATGATGGTTGCATTTATTATAAGATGCCTTGTTTGGAAGGTTTTTGTGCTATATGTGGTGGTTTGCAACATTTACCAAGATGTGTATATTTGGAGAGCACACATGAAATTGGTAGGAAACTAGTTTCTTTTGGAAAATACAAGACAGTCACATATGGAGTTAAAGATGTAAAAGATTTGAAGAGATGTGAGCTAGTGAAAAATGATATGTGTAGTTGAGTTTATGAAAATGTTTCAAGAGAAACTAGTTTATGAGTACATAATGCATACACATAGAGCTCGATGGTTAGATGAGCAATTAAAGTTATGCAAGGACACATTTCCTCTTGGCACAATTATCTCTATCGTTGATTTTGCTTAAAATTATACACTACAACCTCAAAATGAAGTGCAATCTATGTATTATCATCGCGCCGGTTTGGCATGACTCTCAATGTTCCGATGCTTTGGGATGCACGAGAGGAGCATGCCTAGTGTAAACCTTTCCATCTGGATGCACTCTTGACGTTGGTTTGTGCACACTATGAACCGAATCAATTCTAGCCTATCCTGCAAATTTACATTGCATGCAACTGACAGTTTTAGCAGCAGGCGAAAAAATGCTACCAATTGAAAATGGCTCTGAGTCATCAAAAACTAAGATAGGTCATTGTAGAGGAGCCTCACGTGACCCCATAGGTTCAAACATATTGATCATATGTGTCCTATATTGGAAGAAACAGTCCGTCAAAGTTTGACAACTTTTGGACTTAGGGCACTTGAGAGATCGCGCCAATAAGGTATGACTCTCAACGTTCAGGCTCTTTGGGATGCACAAGAGGAGCATGCCTAGCATAAAAATTCCCACCCGAATGCACTCGTTATGTCAGTTTGTGCACACGACAAACTGAATCAATTCGAGCCTATCCTGCAACTTTGCATTGCATGCAACTGATAGTTTTTGCACCAAGCAAAAAAATGCGACCAATTGAAAATGGCTCTGAGTCATCAAAAAGTGAGATAGGCCATTGCAGAGGAGCCTCATGCAACCCCATAGGTTCAAATGGATCAATCATATGTGTTTTGGATTAGAAGAATTAGTCCATCAAAGTTTGATTATTTTTTGGACTCAGGGCACTTGAGAAATCATGTCAGTAGGGTATGACTCTCGACGTTCTAGTGCTTTGGGATGCACAAGAGGAGCATGCCTAGCATAAACCTGCCCACTCGAAATTGCTCGTGACGTTGGTTTGTGCACACGACAACCAAAATTTGACCATTGCAAGCGTGAGGATGCTCTCTCACCACACACATATTGTTGTTTATATTCATATTGCCGATTTTTGTTGTTTATATTCATACTGTTGATTACATAGGGAAATATTCATTTAAATTTATAAAAGGGAAGCCACCAAACACATCAAATACACAATAATTAATTGAATACAAGGAGTTTTGTAGGGTTAATTCAATATTTTATAAATTTTATCAAATCATACTCCACGATTGCAATGTTTTATATCATAGATTTTTGTTGTGTATATTCATATTGTTGATTACATAGGCAAATGATCAATTAACTTTATAAAAGGACAACCACAAAATACAAAGAATACAAAATAATAAACTCAGTTTACATTTATTAGATCGAATATCAACATTTATATATATAAAAAAAAGGCATGTCTGCCAAGTCAATACAAGTATTACAAAAATGTGGCATATGTCATGTCCAAATAGATATACAATAAAAATGTAGAATATCTATATGTATTGGTCGTTCTATGACCAAAAATAACACTATATGATCCTAAACTTGTGGTGGATCATCAAAATCAAGCCTCTTCGATGCAGTACACGGCTCTGTAGATGGCTACAAAACCATAATTCAAAAGCCAAGTTAGAATTCTTTTGTAGAAAATAGTACACAACTAACAACATAACTATGCATTTAACTATAATTCATTTGCAATTGAAATGTAGATTACCTCATCGACTAATATAGGAGCTAATGTCTTCGCTCTCCTCTCCTTGTCACTCTTAGGAGTTTTCTTGAAGACATACTTAAAAGGATACACGCTATGGTCATATCGTGAAGGGGTCTATTGTAGATTAAATGTACAATTAATACAATGTACTAACACAAATACATCAAAAACACTTAAAAGCTATAATATAGAGAACAATGACGTACCAGTGCCTAAGATGCTTCTCCAATGGACTGAGGATGGCTCACCATCGATGGAGAAACTGTCGCTATTACCTATACAAAAAATGATCAAAGATTAAATATAATTAATATAATGATAAGTATTGTAGGTTAAAAACAATTAATGTAATATATCAAACAAAAGTGTATCGGATCTTGAGATGCTTCTCCAGTGCACGGAGGAGGGCTCGCCATTGATGAAACAACTATGGATATTTCCTATATGAAAAAATTATAAGATTATAATATATCACAAGTTCACATGTACGTGTGCATATAATCATGAAATCAAGAGAATAAAGTAGAGATACATACCTTTGCCCTCTCTTGATCCACGGGTGAATCAGGTGCATTCAACAAATCCACATAGCTCAATGGTCGTTGTACATGTAAAATAGATAAAAAACACTAATCAATCTACAAACCCCAACTAATACTTGATTTCAACATTTTCAAACAATTGTACAACTGAAAATGTGTCCAATTACCTTCTTCCCATATTTTGGCATCTTCGAGGAATTCTTTTTCTTATGATGAGGCCTAGACGTGGAGGGGGTACCCTAAAAAACAAAATTAACATGAGATATTAGTACAGATAATATATTAAACATAATTTAAAAAATCTAAAATGAAATGACTTGCATATTCCATCAAAACAATACATAAAAAGGGTTGTACAAAATATGATACCATATAGCCTTGTAGGCCAAAATCGATCGCCGAGAGCGTGATGTCATAAATATGGGACAGGTGGTCCCCTGTCAACACCTACAAACCAAAAATTGGACCAAGCATTAAAGATAGTTAGTATATCTTGTAATATTTTTGAATTCAAAGTGTGCTATTCTATTTTAACATGTTAAAAAATTTATACCTCAGGCATCGAAGTTGCAGCTATAGTAACTAGGGAAGGAGTATGGGATACTGCTGCTGCATCCTTAAATGCATATTATTTGTCTCAATTTAAATCAATGTATAAATGAAAAATCATTTTTAAGTGACTGGTAAATAAAATGCTATGAATTCAAATCAGCACACATGTGTCTGTCGCTGACGAGAAAACACCATGTCCATCAACTCATTTGTAAGCGCAAAATCCTCAGTCGTGTGGGCCTGACATCTACTCCCACAAATCATGCACAGATGAGATGTGGATCCATCTGCACCGGCCGCATCATCTATCCCTGAGCATATCCCCGAGAAACTGACATACATATGATGAATGAGCTTTCTGTCGCCGCCTGGAGCAACTAATGGCTCATCATCCAGTTCAATAGGGTGTGCTAACGATGTCCCATCCTGAATGATGGCACCAGTCAATGTTGTGGCCTCCTGAAGGGTCTGTAGCTCCATTGACTCTTTCAGCTCTACTGGGACAACCTAATGCACCTTGGATTTGGGTGGTAGGGGGCGACGACTCTCCGGGGCTACTCGCCTACGGGATCCAGGTCTATCTTGGGCAGAGCCGCCACCTCTACCATGGAACTCTCTCATGTCAAAATAGTTTGGCCGCACATTGAGCACAAACTCACAATATACTTTTCTCAAAAAATACAATGGCACCTCATAATTATTCCAAGGTGGATCATCAAAGACCATCCACCACCTCTGCCAAAAAAGATTCTTCATCTGACATTGTTACACCAATGTATGAGAAACCTCTTTGTATTAAGAGGTAATGACTGACCAGTTTTAGGATCAACAAAAAGGGCACATATTTGTTGTTTACTAATATTTTTGTTTTTCACTCGCTCGTATGATAACCCATCAGCATAGTATTGATGACACCTATCCCTAAAGTTTCCCCATTTTGTAATTTGTGTGGAAACAACTATGGCACCACTAGCTAATGTTTCTAGGCTAGTGGTGAGGGATTTATGATGCTCAAGTTCGGATGTTTTCAATTTATCAATCAGTCTATTGATTTTAGATATATTTTGCCCTAACTGATAATTAATTGCTCCCATGTTTCAGGTGTGCGGTCAAAAGGATGAATTGGGGGTGTATCTTGTGGGTTTTTAGGAGGTGCATTTTGTTGTTCTTGTTTTGGATTATTAGAATCTGGTTTTTGGAAAAAAAAAATGAAAAAACCTAATCAAAATTAACGAAATTAAATTCAAAACATAAAACAAATTGAACAAACGGGAAAGAAAGACAAAAATTAACAAAACTAACCTTGATCCATAGTGTCTGGAGGAGAAATGAGGCACCCTGTTCGTGGTTTGGCAGAGAAAATGGGGAAAAAAATGTGGTTGTCATGGGAAAATAAGACCCAGTTTTTTTAAAAACTTTTTTTGATAGGTACCGCGTACGTGGTCCTTTAGGGCTTATTAGCGCGTACGCGCTTATTTTCCTTAAAGTAGTGCATATGCACTCACTTTCCTAAAGGTAGCGCGTACGTGCTCACTTTCCTAAAAGAAGCGTGTATGCGCTCCCTTTTTTAGGCTCGGGAACAATGGACCTAAGCGCATATGCGCTACCTTTTTCAGACTTGGGAACAATGGACCTAAGCGTATACACTATGATTTCAAATTTTATAACTGCATATGTGCTGCTTATTTTTTCATGTTTTTTCTGGGTGGTGTCCACTTTTCTGACCACCATCTTTGTGCACATACCCAGGGTACTACATTTAACAGGGTATAGCTCCTAATAGAGCTTTGGGATCTTTAACAAGATTCACTCCTAGCAGAACATTTTTGTAGAACTTAACCGGTCAGTTACCTATTATTGCAGATAATTAACTTGTGAGTTCCATCTCACCATGGTTTTTCCCATTTGGGTTTTCCACGTATAAACACTTGTGTTATGGTGGATGTTTTACTTATTGTGGATGCTTTAATATCATTTTGGATTGCATGCATAGTGTTTAGCAAACTTGTTAAGTATCTCTACCGGTCAGTGTTTAAAGTGGTATTATTTTTGTTGTCACTGATTCACCCCCTCTCTCAGTGCTTTATAAGTCTATCAATTGGTATCAGAGCCAAACTTCTTTAAGGCTTAATCGCTTGGAAGGAAACCCTAAAGCCACCATGGGGGGTATGAGCTACTTTGAGATGGATAGAATGCTTGAAGCTACCAAGGAAGATCTTGAAAACCTAAGGGTCAGATTTAAAGCTTCACAAGTCAAAAGGAGAGAGCCGACTGAACAACTATTAGAGATATCTTATAATAGTTCTTCAGAGGAAGCTAACATTGATGCATTAGCTTAAGAAGTTGAAAAACTGAACGGTGAGAAGCTAAATCTGAGAAGAGAGTTAGAAGCCCTAACTATCCACACGAGTCAAGAGATGGAAGCTAGGAGGGCAGCTGAAGACCTTGTCAAAGAAAGAGATAATGAGATTGCTAAGATCAAACAAGAGAATGCAACTTTGCATGAGCATTGGCGTGCATAAAAAGAAGAAAAAGAGGCTTTGCAGCTAGATCTTGAAATGGCATCATCCCTAAGAGAGACTCTTACAAAACACAATGAAGATCTTACCAGAGAACTCATTGAGGCTAATGGAAAGCTGGAAAAGTTCAATAAGAGTTCTTCTATGCTGGATGAGAAGATCCAATCTCAGAGGATGAAAGGAGATACATCTGGACTAGGCTTTAATACATTTGAGAAAGGAGAGTCTTCTGGAACAAAGAGCAACATTAACAAGGACAAAACTGCTTCTAAGGATAACAAGCCTACCGGTAAGAGAGTTTTTAAACTTGTTTGCTTTATCTGTCTTAAACTTGGACATACTGCAAATGTGTGTAGAAACAGATCCAATGAGAATACAGGCTACAATGCAAATACTAGGTATGTATCTAGGAGATTTGAAGGTCATTATTTTACATGCAACATCTATGGACATAGATTAGTTGAATGCAGATATGGAGCAAATAATCCAGTACCTCACATGAATCCAAGACCTAATGGTAATAGAAGGAGAATCTATGACGACCAAGGAAACATGAACTGGCAGAAATCCTATGTCAACCGGTTTAGTCCATTTGAGATGGAAAATGTAACTAATGTCATTTGCACCATTTGTAATAATTATGGTCATGTGGCTATGAATTGCAGAAGGAGAAATGGAAGAGGCAATGCAGGACCTTGGAGATCATCTGGAATGGCTTGTTATCATTGTCACAAACTGGGACACATGGCGAAGTTCTGTAGAACTAGAAAGAACAAACCGGCTAATCATAATGTAGACCAGAAGGGTAAGAAGAAGGTAAATGTTGAGGAAACCAGAGAAGAGATGAACCGAATCTGGAAAAAGAAGAGTGATGATATGCCTGCATAAGAATCTAATCGTTCACCTAGTGTGGACAATCCTACATCAGTAAATTAAGTCTTTCAACAGGGCTAAGGAGAGCATAGCGGTAAATCTACTTCCGGACCCCTTGAAAGATGAGTGGCAAGAAAGTTTGCATTTTTGAGTTATGCTGTGAGAAATCTTGATATCTTTGTCTATCGGTTTTTCAAAAGTTTGTCAACCTATTTTACACCTGTTAATATTGAATGTATCATTAAGCGGTGTATTAGGGTTAGTAACCCTATCAGTCGAGCAATTAATGTAATAGGTAAAGATGATAAAAGTGAGTTTTACTATGTTATTTTTACCCTAAATGCATTCAAAAGAGAATTATTGAGCACTTGCAGAGTGAAAAGGGAATTACTAGCTAGTTGTGGATGAATTTGTGTTGTGAATTGCGTGATTGAAGCTGATACAAAGATCACAGAAGGTGGAACTGGTGTGCATTTGTGTAATCAACTGGAAATCGAGCCAGCACAGGAGAATTAAGGTATTTCTTTGTAAATCCCTTTCAAATCGAGTTTATCCAAATGGCTTCATCATCTAAGAAAGTAGAGAGACTAATGATCACATCAGAACCTATGGAGGTTATGGAATCTGAACAAATAGTGTCTTACAATGCTTTATCTCAAGTTCCTAATGGTGTTATCATAAAAGGTGATTTGTCTAGTTATATTGATTGTAAAATCAAAGATTTAGGATTATTGTCAATATAGTCTCAATTGAAATCCCTATGTGATAAGAGCAGAAAGATCAAACCCAAATATATTAAGGTTTATGAGAAGGGTTTTCACAATGCAACTTATTTTCTTGAGGATTTTGAAGAGGAACATATTAGAATCATTCTTAGTCGAGTTCATGGTGAAAATATGTATATGGAAAGATCACATACTATAACTAAGGAAGCTATCCATGCTGTGACTAGTTTTTGGCAAACTAGTGAAGTTCCCAAGTTGAGGCGAATTTCTAAAGAGACTATAACGACATTAACTTAGTCTACCTCTGATAGGCATCCATTTTCTGTTAATAACATTGAGGACCCAACGGTTAGATTGGCTACCATGGTTATAGGCTACATGATATTCTATTCCAGTAGAATGAACAATGTGCCATCTGCAACACTGCATACAACCTATAGAATGATTGCTAAGAACGCAAATTATGACCTATGTGAGGCCATAAGAAGTCAATTGATGTTGAATCTGCAATCAATTAAGAAGGATAACAGTCAGAAGTTCAAATTTGGTTAGTTATTGATTGGTTTATTCTTTTACTTTCAGAATTTCCTACCGAGAATTGGTGACATTGAATGGTCAAAAGACCTACCGGTAACTGCCCAGATCAAGAACAACATGAAGGCTGTTAAGAACACTTTCTCTGCTGCAATGAACAGGTACTTCAATGAATTTAAAAATAAAATGAGTATGAGGATGAGGTTACCCGAAGACATGGTGAAAAAATTTACTAAGGACATCATTTTCACTGTGACCACTAATTTCTGTCTCATGGAAGCCATTGAACCTAGAGAGGATGAAATGGAAGACATGAGCTATGAAGTCAATTATTACTTATTGATCGGTTATGCTAATAACCTATTGGCATCTCCAGTGGACAAGAAAAATAAAAGAGTGGGTACATTTGAGAAGCAAACTGCAGAAGCTGAAACCTGTAGTGCTCAACCTAGTAGTGGTAAAGAAAAGAAGAAGAAGGTTGAGCAAGCACCTCAAGTATCCACAAGTACAAGAGTTACACAAAGTTTCCAAGTTAAGAAGGAACTGACACCTAAGGTATATATAAAGAAGCAGACTGCAACAAAGAAGAGAGGTCGACAACTAATTCTTCAAGCAGAATCTGATGATACCGACACTGAGGAGGAGCCAAAGAAAGTGAAGGCAACTGGTGAGAAAGCCAAACCAGTTGAAGACACCTCTCAGCAAGGTATTCCCATTAAAGCTTTGTCTTACAAACCTATGTCTTGAAAGAACGGTAAAAACATTAGGGAGGAATAGGTTTGATAATGTTAAAGAATGTTTTGATTCATTTGATGAAGATCAGAAGGAACACATTGTTCAACAGGTAATCAACCATTTGTGTCAATATAATCGATTACCTCATGATCTTAAGGATGAAATTTCTGATTCTTTATATTGTATTCTTTTAAATAAGTGGGAAGAAGTTGTGGAGAAAGATCAAGAAATTATTGATATTGTATTTTCCTGATTTTTCGAGAGATGAAATAATCGCATTGATTGATAATTACAAAGGACAATTTCTTTTCAAATTAAGAAGATTAAAGTTAATAAGTGGAAAGGTGCAATCTGTTGAAGTTGAGACTCATCAGCTATCAAGTAATATTCAGAGGATGCATAAACAAATAGAGTCTCAATGAACTAATGAACAAGAGACTGTGGAACGACCAAAGATGGATGAGGAAGAAATAGTACAAGTTGATATTGTCTATCCTATCAAGAAAAAGGATGACACTACTTCCCAACTGGTGATCTTTGTTGATGACATACAATATACTATTGATCTATCTGGGAATATTATTGAACCAGATAAGTAGCCACCGGTTATTACTGTTTCATAGGTTAAAGCAGTTGAAGTACCGATAGTTCAACCTAGTGTGGATGTTCCACCCCCACCGGTAAAAGATTAACAAATGAAAAATCAACTACCACCGGTTTCACAAGCTACTCAGGAGAACCTGCAAAAAAAGTTGAAGAAAAGCCCTTTGAACTAGAAAAGAAACAAGAGCAAGGGAAAACCGAGGAGAAGAAATTTGCTGAACAAGAAAAGGCATTAGTCAAGCAGCAAAATGATGATGATGATGACTCATTAGGCATCAAAGGGCCTATAGATGTAGAGAATATGAGTGCATCAGAACTAATGGAGATTGCAACTGTGATGCAATCTAGGGCTCAGAAGAAGAGACTTAAGGAACAAAGAAAGGAAGCAGAAACTATCCAAACTGTTATGGAGATTTTGTCTAGTCTTCTACCAGAGATTGTTATAGGGAACTTGTGAACTCCTATTGGCAAGCTTGGCTAGTTGGTTGTTGATGCCTCTGAACAACTCAAGTCCCTTGAGGAAGCAACTCATACTTTTGCTAAGAAAAATTATAGGAAGAAAAGAGGTGAACATATAATGAAAGATATTGATACAGGGAAGATTGCTTTATCCCTGAACAAAGATCTTTTGAGAAAAGCTATTGAGACAGGAGGCAGAATTCTAGCCTACACATCAATGTTTCATTTTTCTATACCGATTTAATGCAGAGGCATATAGAGACTGAACAGGAACTGGAAAGATAGATAATGCCTACATACCTTTACAGGATTTGACCTTAATTTTTGGTAAATCGATTGGTGATTTGCAGTATCGGTTAGATATGGATGATTTTGAATAGGCAAAGAGACTCTGATCCCTGAAGGAGTTAAAGAACTTATTAAGACCTAAAGTGGACATCCTGCAACGAGCTTATAAGAATGCAGAAGTGATTTTGGCTACTCAAGAGATGAGTACAGTTGATGCAATGGAAGAATTTTCTGCACAGGTCATGACCACCATAGAGATCACTGAAACCTTACTCGAAACATGGGAAAATGATTTTTCTCAAATGAAGCTTACTTCTAGTGACATTTTCTTGAGAATTGCAGTGAACACTCCTTAATACAGACTTTTAAGTTTTTGTATATGTAAACTTTGGATGCAAATTTTGCTATGTATATATATATTTTTTACTTTTCAATTTGGCATTGTTGTCAAAGGGGGAGTAGAAATATATATGTGTGTTGTAAAATTTTGTATGTATTGTTAAGGGGGAGTAGAAATATGTTTGTTGTACATTATTTTTTTTGAAGTACACTTAGTTGTAAAGTTTGAAAATTTTCTAAATGTTGCCATCAATGTCAAAGGGGGAGATTGTTGGCTTGATGATGATTGTAATAGATGACTTCATGTGTTGTCATTGATGGAACATGTATACAAACACATATGTTCACATTGTCATCTTAGTGAAGACAAACCGATATTACTTCTAAAGTTGCTTGTATTGCAACCGGTATTGATGTTTAGTTTATGATGGTTTTAGAAGGTGTCTAACCGGTATACGTTGACAACCGATATATGCAGAAATGGCTTGACACCAACTTGGAGATTCAACGGAAATCATCAAAGAAGCAAATGGAGGACAATCAATTTACATGTTGATAGTTGTTAACTCCAAACTGGTATAGGTGTTCCAACCAGTATTCGTTGATTGTGTGATGAGTTACCCCTAACTGACAAATTTGGCGGCAATTTGTGATGAGTTATGTTAGATTGTCTAGATGCACTGCACCTAGGAAATTGTGATATCATTCCTAAGCCGACATGAAATCTAATATCTATATAATGACATTATGATGAACTATTTTGATATGGTATAATGCAAGATAAAATTTGAAGGCATTGTAGAATATGTTGGTGATGAAGTTGGTGATGCAGTTTTGAGTGAGCATAAGAGGATCTAATCAAGCAAGTTGTGCTACTTCTAGATCACACCACCTGTTATTTTCTAATCACTACAATAGTCAAATCCCCTAATCGGGTAAGCTCTAACAAGCTTCATTGTACAAATTCTCTAACAAGGTGATCCATTAGTTTGGATTATTGATGTTACTCCTAATAGGGTACTTACTACCTTTAACTGGGTATAGCTCCTAACAGAGCTTTGAGATCTTTAACATGAATTGCTCCTAGCAGAGCATTTTTGTAGACCTTAACCGGTCAGTTACCTATTATTGCAGATAGTTAACTTGTGAGTTCCATCTCACCATGGTTTTTCCCATTTGGGTTTTCCACGTATAAACACTTGTGTTATGGTGGATGTTTTACTTATTGTGGATACTTTAATATCATTTTGGATTGCATGCATAGTGTTTAGTAAACTTGTTAAGTATCTCTACCGGTCAGTGTTTAAAGTGGTATTGTTTTTGCTATCACCGACTCACCCCCCCTCTCAGTGCTTTATAAGTCTATCAATAAGATGAACCGAAAACAAGTGAAAACTTGGATAAGATTGAAGTGGATTTTGCAAGAAGGTTGAAGAGAGGACCTGGAAAGTACAAAGGTAAGTTGCTCTTGAAATGTTTTAATTGTGGTAGAATTGGTCATTATGATTCTAAATGTATATACAAGGAAGATTACAAAAACAATGATGATGATGAAAAGAAAAATAGATAGAGAAGACATGATTATAAGAAAAGGACAGATGATAGAGATAAAGGGAAAAAGAGTTTATGTTATATGGAGACACATTCATCTAAGGATAATGATGGTGAGGACTTGAATGGAAAATCTTTATTCTTGGCTATAGAAGATAAGAATTGGGACAGGTTCGAAAGATAGAAAGATGTTGAAGATAACATAAAGATAGCAAGATAAAAGACTGCACTAAATTTTAAGGTGGAATCGAGAATGTGGATCATTGATTTCGAATGTTCAAATCACATGATTGGAGATAAAGATAAGTTCATTAATCTCAAGAAATATGATGGTAGATTAGTGAAATTTGTAGGAGAGGAAACTGCACCTATTTATGGAATAGGAAGTATTTCGATTAATGGTAAGCATAAAATGATGATGTTTATTATGTTGAAGGTTTGAGACATAGTCTGTTGAGTGTCAGTTAGATGTACAATAAAGGTTATGAAAATTTATTCAATAAGACCAAATATGTGACTAGAAAAGGAAAAACTGGGAGAATGGTAGCAAAAGATATTAGAACAAATGAAAATGTTTATTTCATAAAGGACAAGAGTGGAAGTAGATGTTTTCTTACACAACAATGAATGTTGGCTATGACATAAAAGAATGGGACATGTTAACTTTGACAACATGATAAAGATTAGCAATACTAAAGTAATGAGAGATTTATCAAAGATTATCAAGCCTATTGACACTATGTGTAGGGAATTTGTCAATTAGGAAAGCAGACAAAGAGGAGTTTCAAGAATAAGGAGTATTCTACTTCAAACCTCTTAGAGATGGTTTATATAGATCTTTGTGGGCCTACAAGGACTTAATGGAGAAAGGTGTTTCATGTTACTTATTGATGATTATTCTTGGATGGCATGGTTTGCATTTTTAAAAGAAAAATATGAAGCTTTTGAAAGATTTAAAGTATTCAAATAAATGGTAGAAAATAAAGTTGATGCTAAAATCAAGTGTTTAAGATTTGATAGAGGCGGAGAATTTACTTCAAATGAATTTGACAATTTTTGTGAGAAATATGGTACTAGAAGACACTTTTATGCTTTGATAACCCCTCAACAAAATGATGTAGAGGAAAGGAAGAATAGGACTGTTATTGAGATGGCTAGAACTATGATGAAGGATGCTGACCTGGCTAATGTATATTGGAAATAAGTTGTGCATAATGTTGTTTACATTTTTAACATGGTAAAAATAAGAGTAAATCATACTAAGACACCTTATGAGCTGTGGAATGAGAGACCTCCTACTATAAAGTATTTTAAAATATTTGGGAGTAAGTGTTATATTATAAGAGATGAAAATGATCTTGGAAAGTTTGATACTAGGACAAATGAAGAAATATTCTTTGGATATGCTACAAACAACAAATCCTATTGGTATTACAATAAGAGATTGAACAAGATAGTGGAGAGCATAAATGTCCAAGTATGTGAAGCATGGGATCAGAGTGCTCCTGAACCAGTACAGGAAACTAAATTTGAGATTATTTCTATTGCAGTGAAAGAAAAGGTAGATCCAAAAGACAACAATGAGAAAGAGTCAGATGAAATTAAAGAGGAAGAAGAAGAACTCGAACAAGTGATTAAGACTCTAGAAAAATATGTACAAAAGAATCATTCAAAAGATCGGATAATTAGAGACAAAAACAAAGGAGTTTAGACAAGAGAAAGTGTTAGAGAGGTAAATGACCAAATAAATTATTGTTTTCTTTTACTAGTGGAATCTAATTCATATGAAAAAGAACGAAAAGAAGAAAGTTGGATAAAAACAATGAAAGAAGAATTGAATCAGATATAAAAGAATCGGATTTGGGAGCTGGTACCCAGACCGGTGGACAAAAATGTGATAGGAACTAAGTGGGTGTTTTGGAACAAGCTAAATGAACAAGGACAAGCTTGGAATAAAGAAATATTGGTATGTAAAGGCTATTCACGAGTTGAAGGTATTGATTTTGAGGAAACTCTTGCTCCAATAGCTAGGATGGAAGCTATATTAATGTTTCGTTCTTTTTTTGCTAATAAAAATTTCAAGGTATATCAAATGGATGTTAAGTTAGCAATTTTGAATGGAAAATTGGAAGAAGTATACATTGAGCAACATGATGGATTCAGATTGTCAGAGGATCTAGACATGGTTTGCAGGTTAAAGAAGGCATTGTATGGACTCAAACAAGCACCTAGAGTTTGGTATGCTAGATTGGATAGATATTTGTTACAACAAAACTTCAGGAAAAGTGCTATAGACAAGGATTGTTATTTTAAGGTTGAAGGTAACAATTTGTTGAATGTTGTCATCTGATGATATTATATTTGGAGGAAGTGATGGTTTATGCAAATAATTTGTAGAAGAGATGCATAAAGAATTTGAAATGTCAATGTTTGGTGAGATGTCATTCTTTCTTGGTCTATAAGTCACTCAGTTGGAAGATGGAATCTTTATTTCTCAAACTAAATATGTTAAAGAGATGCTAAAGAAGTTTGATATGAAAATTATAAACTAGTTACTAGCCCTTTCATTATTGGTTGCAAATTAGGCAAAGATGATACATCTCCAGCTATTGATCAAAAGAAGTACATATCTATGATTAGAGGATTGTTATATCTAATTTCCTATAGACCAGATATTATGCAAGGTGTATGTTTAGTTGCGAGATTTCAAGCTAATCCAAAGCAATCGCATGAACAAGTAGTGAAGAGGATTTTTAGGTACTTGAAAAGGACTTAAGATTTTAGTCTTCGGTACAAGAAGCATAGAGATTTCATGTTGAAAGCATATACATATGCTAATTGGGCTAAAAGCATTGATGATAGGAAAAATACTAGTGGTGGTGTATTCTTTTTGGAAGACAAATTAGTTTCATGGTTAAGTACTTGAAGCAAGACTCAATGCCAGTATATACTATAGAAGCATAATACACTGCAGTAGCATCTTGTTGTACTTAATTTATGTGGATGAAAAAGACTCTTAAAGATATCAGAGTGGTGTATGATGAAGCTATTCCTATCATGTGTGATAATACCAATGCTATAAACATTTCAAAGAATCAGGTAATGCATTCAAGGACCAAACATATCTCAATCTGTTATCATTTCTTAAGGGAGAAGGTTCCAAAGAAGGAAGTTAGAATATAATATATTTCCACAAAATAATAGGTAGCCAACATTTTCACTAAGGCGTTGGCGAAGGATAATTTTGAGTATCTTAGGTAGAAACTAGGGGTTATTGCCCCTCCTTTTTCTAACTAGATGCATCATAGCGGTGCATCTTTAGAGGGGGAAATTCAAGGTTTATCCTTTATCTCCTAGATTGATGCTATTACTACTCTTAAGGGGAGAAGTGGTGTGTGTTGGTCACTATGTTATTCAATGCCCCTTTTTATGTCAAAGGGGGAGAGAATTCTTGTGAGATTTGGGGAGAGAGAGTTCTTGTGAGATTTGGAGAGAGAGCTGTGAGATTTGTTCACATATGCAACTATTGTTCAAGTGTTGCCATCAATGACAAAGGGAGAGATTGTTGGAAGCATGAGCTTGTATGGTTGTCATTGATGTAAAACATAGATATCTAGATGGATTTTGGTCCAGATATGCTCTTGGTTGTTGCAATTGTAAATTGAGTTTGGTAATTTTGGTGTTGGTTATGGTATTTTGATTCAGATAGTTATTTTTGTTCTTTGGTAGTATGTTTGCCAGATTGGTCCAAAAAGTATTCGATGGCCTCCGGATATGTTGCAAATCATTTTGTGGTTTAGTGTTGTAGCATTGTCTAGTGATTTGTTTGTTCTATAAGAGAGCTTTATTGATTTATGTTTGGGATGTTCAGTTGTGTTATGCTTCGGTGTGTACGGTTGTATTCCTTTTGTCCATATATGCATTGGAGGGTGTATTGATAAGTTGTTATGGGTCTCACCATGATGCATGGAGATCTACATAAGGTAGTTCATGAAGAGGGGAAAATGGATTAGAGGGGAAAATGATCAAAACATAATGAAATAAACATGAAAATACTAAAAACATAAAGAGACCATTTCACCTTGATATTTTACCTTCTCCTTCAGATTGAGCTTGATGAAGTGAACGCGCCCCTTGATGATGCTCCACTTGATGTGCTCCTTTGATTGCTTGTGATGTGAAATGCTCTCCTCTGTGCTCAACAAGATAGATGGATTATTTGATTTGATTTGAGTGATGGATAGGAGGATTTGAATTAGAAGAAAATGAGAGAAGAAATGGCAGCATGACAATGCATGAGAAGTGGATCTGATTTGTGAGGAGGATTGGCTCCAATTTATAGATTGAAGAAGGCCAATGGAGGGCCAAGATTGATTTGATTATGAATGGTTGAGATTGATTTTAGATAGAAGGCATGGATCAAAGGTGCCTTGGGAAAATAAACAGGAATATAAAATTCCTTTGGAAAAAGGGGGGAGAAATTTGAATTTCAAACTTGAGGAATTAAAAATTCCAAAATAAGGATGCATTGAGGGATTCAAAGAAATTTGAATTTCTTTGAGAGACTCAATGTTGATGTGACATGAGTGGGAATTAAAAATTGGAGAATAATGATAAGCATGATTATGAGATATTTTAGAAGGATTAATTAGGTTGAGTGGGATTAGGAAAAGGTGATTTGTAGGAATCACATGACTAGGTTAATTAATTGGAATTAATTAACTGAGTGGGTTTAGAGGAAATGATTATTGAGATGACTTTAGAAGAATAGGGGAATAATTTATTTATTTGATAAATTAATTATTAGACAATAGTGACAGGATTAATTAAATTAGATTTAATTGATTCTGAGAGGAATAAGAATAACATAATTAAATTAATTAATTATGTTGATAGGCTTAAATTAATTAAATATAAATTTTACGTGTCTACAATTCAAATAAGAAGATGTTCTTTAATTGATTGATTGCTATGTCTACACGTTACATTTTGTAACATCTTTGGAGAATGTTTTAGCATGTGTGAATCATTGGATTCGTCTTGGAAGGTTGTATTGTGATGTTTTTTGGTTCCCCCTTTCTCCTGGAGTGGACCATTTTGAGTATTTTGGTCCAAGTGGCTTATTTTGTGTAATAATGTTTATTTTATTTTTGTTTGACCCTAAACTAAGTTTTCAATGATCTATCTCATATTTAAGAAGTGTATATGTATGAGTTGAGTGTGTGTTGGATGTATTGTGTGTGAATTGATGAGAAGAGTATGCAAATGATGTACACACATATTTGAGATTGTATAAGTGCAAAAGTTAGAGCTTTGAAGGTGATATACTTAGTAAGATAGTGTGTTGTGACAATGGTAATTATCAGAGATGTTTACCATGATGTTGGTCGCTTGATCTAGTTGTTTGAGGATAATTTCATATTTAGGAGATCCTTCTTAGTTTCAATTCTACTATTTCCTTCATTTCAAATTAACAGTGAGTCCTTTGGCAACATATTATATCTTTCCCTGAAGCAATGGGCCTCAATTGTGTAAGTCCTTATATCTTTCCCTAAGGCAGTGTGCCTTAGCCTTGCAAGTCCATCGGGTGTTGTTTCTCCTTGTCACCAAGCCTAAAACTTTGTAATCATTCATATTCATATTTTGAGTTAGATTCTCACTATAGTTTTTCCTTGTTTGGGTTTTCCAATTAAACCTGGTGTTTATGTGTTGATGGTTGATGTTCATGTGTTGGTGATTGATATATTTTTGCTATGCTATGTGATATTACTTATAATTAATTTTCTTTGAAGTTTCAGACTGATTCAACCCCCCTCAGTCTTACTATATGTTCAACAAAATCAATTTAGCGAGAGATATTATGTGAGAAAATTGAGGAACAAATCACCAAAACTTGTTAACAATGTTGCCATAAATAAACAATTGAAGAACATATTTACAAGTTGGGATAATGAAATGAGAAAGGCTTTTCCTAGACTAAAATTTTCCCCCGTTAATGGGGTGGGGAAGGTTGATCTTCTTATCAACCTTAGAGATGGCATTTAATAAATTTCTCTTGAGGCGAGTTGGATAAAAATCAACTTCAATGTTTCCTCGATGGGGAATCCAGCGCCAAGTGGTGGAGGATGTGTCACCAGAAATCATGAAAGGACGAGTATTGGGGGAGAAGTTTGAATCATTACATGTAGCCACTAATAATATGGATGAGTTTCAAGTGGTTGTACTTGGACTTGAACTGTGCCTAGAATTAAAGGTAGAAAAAGTGTATTTGGAGGGAGACTCCTTAAACACCATCAACGTTATCCATCAAAATCAAGCCCCAAATTGGTTAATGGATCCAATCAAAAATTTGATTGGGAAATTTTTGAACTTTATGCTCATGTATATGTATAGGGAAAGGAACATGCTGGCAGATGAAATCTCCAAGAAAACAACAAATGGGAATCATGGTGTGGCGATGAGAGAGGGAAATTGAAAAAGGATATGAAACCCAAGTGATTTGATAGATATGAGATAAGGTATTATGAGTTGGTGAGCCTCAAAGATGTTGCAGGATGGAAGCATTAAAGGAAAGTACGAGGGCTAGCGTCATAGGTGATGTGATTGAAGATGCGGCTTCCGAACTAAATTTAGATGATGTTACCATCAAGTATGGCAATATGATAGATGAAGGAAATGTGCAAGTTATCCTAGTAATAGATATTTAAGGTTAAGTGGCAAATTGGGAAAGATCTACCCGAACTATGCAAATCATTAATGAGAAAGGTATTACAACTTCATGATGTCAACGCAAGGCAAATGATTATAAAAGGGCAGAGGTGGTGATAGATGTGTCATCTTGAAGTGTTTGTCTCTATGATCTAAAAGGAGAGAAAATAGACACACTAATAGTTCTTGAATCAACCATGTGATATATGTCCTTCTTGGGGGAGGTGATTGATAAAAGGTTGGTGGCTATTGTTAGGTTTGACTTGGAAAGCTAATGTACTGAGAGGGGAGGGGTGAATCAGTACTTCAAAACTTTTCTTGAAAAACAATTTTACTGATAAACACAAACTAAGTATTGCTGATCTCATAAATATATAATACTGAAACATAATCATAGAAATGACATCCATCAAAATTTCACTCCATAACACAAATATTTTTGGTCACGTAGAAACTATTGGTTAGAGAAAAAAACTACGGTGGGGATGTCACCCACAACTTCACTACTGCAGTAATCAATATTGCTGGGTTAGAGCTACATGTTTAGCTATTTCTGATAGCTTACCCTGTTAGGAGTATAAAGATCTTTAGATCTACCTTGCTAAAGGATTTTACAAACACTTCTACAAAATTTTGTACTTGGTTAAAGGCTTTACAATTTATAGACTTTATTAGAGTCTTTTACACTATTAAAGGTTTCTAACACAACTTAATAATTCAATCAAAATCTTTACAAAATATCTGCAACTTCACATCTGAAATGTTATAGCAGACTCTATGTGCTCAATATAAAATTATCTTGCTCATAGAATTCCTTGGTAATTGATAAATAAACTTGGTAACCACTTCTGTATACTCTGTCCCTTAAACTATTCTTTGAAACCTTCTCGGTAACCTCTGAATATCTCTGTCAATCTTCTTTCTTCACACTTAACTATATCATCACTTCGTATCTTCTCTCTTGATTGTCATGTCATATCTCAAATACTTAGATCATTCTATTTATATAGATCTCTGAGATGGTGATCTATTCATGCTTCGATCATACAAACATGTTTTATTGAATGAATAAACATAGAAATTATTTCATTGGATATTCTTCCTCAAAATCATACAAAATCTTTAAATGCAATTTCCTATGTAATAATGGTTTCATCTTCTCGAATCTTGTAACATGTTTCACATGTGTGTCTAGGTTCATTGAATCTGGTAACACATTTCCACTCGGTTCAGATTAACTCGGTATACCTTCTTTGTTGCTCGGTAGACATATTAACTTGGTTCATAGCTTGGTGTATATCATCTCGGTGACTTGTCTCTCTTCTGTAACTGACATTGGTAGCCTTGGTATTTACTGACTAAAATTTTTGGTAGTATTAACCGACTAGTGTATATAGGATGACTTTGGGCATAAAACTAATGACAACTTAGTAAATAGCAACAATCTCCCCTTTTGACATTAGTTTGGTATGTTTGACAAAACTCCTTTCAAAGTCATAACAATCTATATACTTGCAAAAGAAACTGAAATGTCAGTATATACATTGTTCAAATACATACTCCCCTTATCAATATTCTGTACATAACTTGATGTTCCATACTCTGTATTCCATGCTCTTGATGTTCCATGCTCCCCCTGTCAATTTCAACTATACACTCAGTATATATATATATATATATGATAAATTATGTACGCTCAGATACTCTGTATACTCGGTACACTCCCCCTTTTTGACAAACATCAAAGCTAGTTACCATTTGGTGGGGGAAACTAATCAAAAATAGATTTATACTTTGTATGAGCTTCTATAAGAGCGTTGGTAAGTGCATCCTTGACACTTTCCAGTATTGTATTCTAAGCTGTAATATCAGCGGATAGTGTGATCAAACCATCTAAAGTGCTTCCCTCTACTTGAGTTGACAATTGGGTAGCTCGATTGATCTGCTCTTGAACTGATGACAAATGGGGAATAAATAATGTTTGAAGAGTCATGATATCCATCCTTATTTTATGCTCTTCATTCCGAAGTTCTAACTGTTGAGCCATAAGGGTTTGTAGCCTTGTATAAAAATTCTGAAGAGAATCTGGCTCGGTAGTCAATGTATTTGAGAGATCGGTAATCTCTTTTTCAATGACTTCAGTCTTATTCTTGATATCTTTGATGAAGAATGAGAATGTACATAACTTCAAGAATAAATAAATAATATGCTTGAGTTGAGGGGACAACTCATCAATGAATTCAGTAAGCTTTATTTTACCTATAGCAATTGCTTTCTGCACTTCTTCAATCATCTTGGCAGTTAGCTCTTTATCTTTCAATTTGCTAAGGTATTCTGATGCTTCTACTCTTGATTTGTCCAATTGAGCGAGTAGTTCATCCAGTTGCACATGGATGGCGACATCTTTATTGATGGTAGCTTCAGGTATCATGTCTATCACTAATGTTTTGACCTTTTGAAGTACACGGTTCTTCTGCTGAATAGCTATCTGTCTTTCCTACTCTGCTTTGGCTTTACAAAGCTCACTGAATTCTATCAGTGCTTGCCCTTTCAATTTTGTAATGTCAACATTCCGTAACACAATGGGCTTTGACAGATCTATCTTAAAACTATGTCTTTTTGCGTTCTTCTCCTTTGATGATGATGCCTTCTCTAGTTGAATGGGCATAATGGATTTTGAGGCTTGTCCTTTCTCAGTATGGCAACACTTTTTTCGGTTCCTGTAGCCTTTGTTGTATCCTTCAGAGTTTCCTTGTTCGGAGTTTCAGTGGTAATTATCTCGGTGCTTGATGGTACTTGGGAAGATTGCTTGTCCGTGGCCTGAGAGGTAGATTCATCTGGTTTAACCTTTTGATCCTATGTACCTTGATCTGTGTCCTGAAGTTTCTCGGCTGTAACTTGTTGGGTGATCGGAAGATAGGACTTAATATGTTCCACAATTGATTCACTTGATATCAGTTTGGCATAGGATCTCCCTTCTATCATTTCTCCTTCCTGTGCTTCAGTGTCTATTACATCCTCATCTGTCTGAATAGTGGAAGCAGGATCTTGCTCGGTGATGTCAACTATTTCTACTTCACCTTTTGGTTCTTCAGCTTGAATCCTGAATAGTTTCTTCCATTTTCTTTAGTTTCTTTTTCAACTTCAAGAAATAGGCCATTCATCATTTTCAAGGCCCTTTGTTTAACTTGAAAATTTGTCTAGTAGTTTTTCAAATGATCTCTTATGTCATCTATCGACATATCTAGAAAGAGACAAACCAAAACTCTTTCTCTTATTTGCTTCTCTGAGTCCATAGCATATTTCCATCTATTATCGATGTGTGAGTATAATGCTTTTGGAAGAAAACCAGCCACTTCCAATGGAACTACTCAAAACTTGAGAAGTACACAAATTACTGTCTCTTCTATTTTCCTCTTCTCTTCATCTGTTCTTGTATCATATTTTACATATCTAAATGACCCATATCCATCATATTCCTTTAAATTTGCACAAAAATTGTAAACACTATGTACATCTTCCTTTGTGCTTTTCACAACCTGAAATTTATTTACATCTTCTGACTCTATGTCACTTTCCTCTTTATCCAAAATAAGTCTTCTGGTCTTCTTTCTATAAGTTTTTGTAACCTTAGGCGTTTCTACATTTTTCTACTTCTTACTGGGTGATGCAATAGATGATCTAGTGTTTGGTCACTTTGCTGGCATGGTCGGTGACACCTCGGTTGTATCCTTTTTCTTTCTTTTCAAAACTTTGCCCTTTGGCAACTCGGTGCTCAGTGTAATTGCTGTTTCTTGAGCTTCAAATTCTTCCTTGATTGAAATTTGATCACTCTTCCTTCTTGCTGTCTTAGTAGGTGTGGAGGTAGAACCTTCTCCAAACTTCTCAGTTAAATCCTTGATCATTCTAGTGGCTTTTCTAGCAGCCTTTGGTACTACAATGCTCATTTTTACTTTTTCTTTCACCTCTTCATAGGTGCCATATTTGATCTCGGTAGCATGCCTTGGAAGTGCTAAAAAGACATCTATTTGTTGTTGAGCAATGTCAAAATCTATTTCATAACCCATAGGCGGTAATGATTGAGTCTTGGGTTCTATTGCATTGACATAACAGTAGTTGGTATCCACTTCAAAACATATAGTATCCTTGTACTTTTCCACTAGTTGAGGTGGAATCCTGTACCTGCTATGCATCTTTTCCTGGAATATGTTGAAGTAATCATCCATTATCACCTAGCTGATTGATGAAATCATTATTTGATGGGTGATAGGTCGGTGTAATTCCTAAACAATGTTACCGACTGAAGGAAAGAATTTCTAAAAATAGAAGAACATACACACTAAGAGTGACCCAAACTTTAGTGTGTTTGCAGTATTATTATTCTTCGGTTTCCTTATTGTATTAAAATTTTCAAAAAGATTCTTCAATAACACTTCACATAAATCAATTTACATACCCTTTTTAACAATTTTATAAGCCAAATCTACAACTGCACACAGTACACTATTTTCTCTTGCAGACTGGAAGAAACAATAACCAATAACTCTAATAGCAAAATTGAGTTCTGCATCAGTCGCATTGTTCAACTTAAGACCTCTGGTATCAGACTCAACACCTATTAATGTTATCAATTCCTTCTGTGAAATCATCTTCTGTGCTCGGGAATGGTCAAATATAGGGTATCCAGTTATCATGTGAATAATCTCCTTGGTGATCTTGAAAGGTTGATCCTCTAACCACATAAAATTGTCATGCACATGGCTCAAGACAAATTTGACCCATTGGGGTTTGAAGACTCAAGGATAGGTTAGGGCTTCGGTCAATTAGGGCTTCGGTCAATCCCTTAACTTTGATATGCTCAAACTTGCTGTCTAGGTTTCCATCGGTGCACATTTTGTCATACATATCCTTAATCTCAGTATGACCTAGCTCTTCAACTCGGCACTTGGTATAAAATCTAACATCTTCGATCAACAAAACCCTATCTGGAATAAGAGAGAATGTCATTTTCTCATCGGGTTCGGATGCCACTTTGGGAGGTAAGGTGTATTTCAGTGTAGGCTTCTCAATGCTTTCTACTACAATGGGTTTCTGTACCTTGGGAGCCATTTCAAACTTGAAATTCTACTTACGAAATGGCTTAGGGTTTCAAATAACCAGAAAATGCTTCCAAAATACTTAGCAAATATTCACAACTTGACTTTGATCGGTTAACTGCTAAAAATGCGGTTTAGATTATGCTAAATACTTTGAATTCTCTCTTGGAAATGTTTGATCACCTTTTGATTCGCTTTGCTCTACACTTGGAAAACTGGTAAGTGAAAAATGACTGCGCAAAATACTTTAAGTACCTCTTTTTGACCTTATTGGGTTTCATGCGGTTAGGTAAAATAGGCATTAAATGCACTCGATTCCACTATACCAACTATCTCTCTTATTAGCTTTTACCAACTAGACAGGTTTAATACATTTGCTGACTTCTTTGGTAATTCGAAAGACTAGATAATATTTCAAACTTGCTATTGCATCTTAGCTATGTAGATTTTGGAATTGTGTACATGATTATATAGGAACTGTTAAGATCTTACCTTGTGAGAATGCAGTCCCTCCATAACTTTATTGATTAATTCGAAGTAGATGCACCTAACTCGGTAGGTAAGGTGCTTCCTTCATTAGTTGACACATTTTCCTTCTTTTTCCAAAATTTCTATAATTTGCTTCTTATCTCCTCAGTATCTCCTCTAGGTTGGTCTCTGCAGTCTTTAGCCAAGTGTCCAACTTTGTGACAATGAAAACATGCCATTCCAGGATTTCTCCATGATCTCATGTTGTTCATTCCAAACCTTATCATATAGTTTGCACTTATATGTCCGTATCTTCCACAAAATTCACACCATATTCTTGTATTGTAATTCCATGGTATTGAAGTATATTGTCGTTTGAGATCTGTGTGAGTTCGGTAACTTCTAGTGTTTGCTCGGCGTGGAGTCCACATATAGTTTTTCTGCTTAAACCAACATTTCTTAGTATTGTGTCCATATCTATTGCATTTTTTGCAAAACCCCCTGAATTTTGCCTTCTGATAATTGTTAACAGACTTTGTCCTACATTGCTTAGATGTGTGACCATACTTGTTGCAATTATAACAATAACCATCAAACCTAGTAACATTCGATTGCTTACCTTTTCTGATCCAGCAAATGTTGGCAGTATGTCCTTGTTTTCCACAGTAGTTGCAAATAGGCTTCTTGCCCTTCATGTTATTTTTGTTTCCAGCTTTCTTTGATGATTCTCCTTTCTCGGTGGTGTTGATCCCTTTCTCGGTAGAGTTGTTTCCTTTGTAACCGAGTCCTGCAATTTTGTTGGGTGTTCTCATATTTAGTTGCTCATCCAACATTCTTGACGATTCATGGCTTTTCCTCAATGTTTCTTTTGACTTATTTTTTTCTTCTAGTTCATCGGATCTTGATAATTCAAGTTTCAATGCTTGGATCTCATTTTCCTTTAGAGTAGCTTCATGATGTGCATAATCCAATTGATCAGACAGATTATGTTGAACTTCAGTCATCCTTGATATTTCATCATTTTTTGCAGACACCATTACTTCTAGCTGTTGTTTTTCTCCTTCTATATTTCACTTATTATCTTCAGTTGTTCTCAATGCTTCAAGATTTTCAGTCATCTGTGCTGAAATACTCATGTTCCCTTCTCATTGCTTTTAGCTATTCATTAAGTGCTTTGTTCTTTTCTGCAATCATTTCTTCAGATTCTTTTGATACGTTGTTCTCAGATGATGTCTCAATTTGTTCCACCAACTCTTGTGAGTCTTGTAAATCATCAGACAACCTTCTTCTGACTTTCAATGATCTTTGCATTTGCCTCTGCATATCTACAATCACTTGATTAGCATGATCCAATTCTTCTTGAAGATTCACAATCCCGCGTGATTGTTTATAGCCTTCCATTGATAGGATCTTTCTCTTTAGGCTGTTAGTTCCTTTACCAAGAATTAGGCTCTGATACCAATTGTTAGGTCTGACTTGGAAAGCTAATGTACTAAGAGGGGAGGGGTGAATCAGTACTTCAAAACTTTTCTTGAAAAACAATTTTACTGATAAACACAAACTAAGTATTGTTGATCTCATAAATATATAATATTGAAACATAATCATAGAAATGACATCCATCAAAATTTCACTCCATAACACAAAGATTTTTGGTCACATAGAAACTCTTGGTTAGAGAGAAAACTGGGGTGGGGATGGCACCCACAACTTCACTACTGTAGTAATCAAGATTTCTCGGTTAGAGATACATGTTTAGCTATTTCTGATAGCTTACCCTGTTAGGAGTATAAAGATATTTAGATCTACCTTGCTAAAGGATTTTACAAACACTTAAACAAAATGTTGTACCTAGTTAAAGGCTTTACAATTTATAGACTTTATTAGAGTCTTTTACCCTGTTAAAGGTTTCTAACACAACTTAATAATTCAATCAAAATCTTTACAAAATGTCTGCAACTTCACATCTAAAATGTTATAGCAGACTCTATGTGCTCAATATAAAATTACCTTGCTCATAGCATTCCTTGGTAATTGATAAATAAACTTGGTAACCACTTCTGTATACTCTGTCCCTTAAACTGTTCTTTGAAACCTTCTCGGTAACCTCTGAATATCTCTGTCAATCTTCTTTCTTCACACTTAACTATATCATCACTTCGTATCTTCTCTCTTGATTGTCATGTCATATCTCAAATACTTAGATCATTCTATTTATATAGATATCTGAGATGGTGATCTGTTCATGCTTCGATCATACAAACATGTTTTATTGAATGAATAAACATAGAAATTATTTCATTGGATATTCTTCCTCAAAATCATACAAAATCTTAAAATGCAATTTCCTATGTAATAACGGTTTCATCTTCTCGAATCTTGTAACACGTTTCACATGTGTGTCTAGGTTCATTGAATCTGGTAACACGTTTCCACTCGGTTCAGAATAACTCGGTATACCTTCTTTGCTACTCGGTAGACATATTAACTTGGTTCATAGCTTGGTGTATATCATCTCGGTGACTTGTCTCTCTTTTGTAACCGACACCGGTAGCCTTGGTATTTATCGAGTAGACTTTTCAGTAGTATTAACTGACTAGTGTATATAGGATGACTTTGGGCATAAAACTAATGACAACTTAGTAAATAGCAACAACTATACCCTCCATGGGCCACCCCTTAGTCATTTACATAGTATAGACCATTTTGGGGAAGGAATTCCTTTTATCCTTCCACTATCATAGGGTGTACACAGTTATGACTACTATGTTTTTAGTTGTGGTACAAACGACGAGGGAGTTGAAGGACAAAGCCAAGGTATTATGCTAAAAAGTGTTTAAGCATGCCTTCCTAGGTGAGATTGATGCGGTGTTGGACAATGTGGAAGGAAACCTACACATTTTGATGCCACCTAATTACTACATGTAGAAAGATAGGGATGGGGAGGTGAAGAAATCTCCCCATACTAGTACCCTAGATCTAGACATTTTAGTTGGGCATGTGGATAAGATTGGTAGGAGTATTATCTTCTTGTGGAGGTTGACTGGGATATAGATAAATCAGAGGAGGGTTGGGGGAAGGAGTGCATACAAATAAAGGGTTTGTTGGAGGAGAACAAGGAGGAGTCAGTCATGGTCCTAGATTTTGGGATGCTTATATAGGAAGAGGAATGGGTTGAGAATGATATGCGCGACCCCCTAGAGATGGAAAGTATTGTGGTCCATGACGCTTGCAGACTAGATTTTCCTAGGGTGGCCAAAGCCTTAGCAACCAAAGGCTTAAAGATGATGACTATCTTGGTGGACAACGTGGAAATGGGTTTTGGTAACTTCTTTTGTTTTTTGTAATGAAATAATAGTTTAATGTCGTAAAAAGATAGGACTTAGCCCATGTCACCATTTTGATAATGCTGAAAGATATAGGAATATATGTGTATATGTCTCCAATTTTATGGCATGGATAGGGGCGGCTATATAGTTATTCGAATGTATATGATGATATGGGATAGTACTGGGGAGTAGAATTGTAGGTTAAGAAATGATGATGAACTATACTGTAATCCTTTTTTTCAGTAATATTTGGGTGTTGCCCCTTAGTAGTAAATATTTTATAAAATATATTAGAATCAATATAGTAATATTAAATATGTTGTATATTAAATTAATATCAATTTAAGAGGTAATTTGTGGATTGGAATGGTTTCTTGTAGAAGAGGCTACAAGGTTTTTGAGGATTTTGAGAGGCATGCATGTGGAGGAGGCAGAGCCCTCCTCCATAGAGGCTTGACTCTGTTTGTGGGTATCCCCTTATGCCTTTTATTTGGTCCTCATTTCTTTTGTATGTTGCATTTATTGATTGTATTTTGGTTTCATGCATTGGATGTTTTGTATTTTGCTTGTATTTATGATACATTGGTTTCCCTTACCAAGTTTTTAGTTAATTGATGGAAGTGGGTACGACCACCCCCATTGACCTTGCGAATGGGTGAAAGAGATAATTGGCAACAATAACCAAACTAATTCTTTCTGAGACATTGTTACAAAAAGGAAAAATAACTACTCACTTCTACCAAATTTGTAGTGTATCCTTCTATCAAAGATGGTGAAGATAATGGCAAAAATAGAGGACAAGGTAAGTGTCCCTTTGCGAACCCTAAAATACATTCCATTTCTTCCAATGTTGAAATCAAGAATTCTATCTCTAATGAAATTAGGAGATTAAAATATATCGTTGTCTTCTTGGCAGTTGTTGACACTTCAAAACTCCCTACTAGGAAATACCAAGATGCTTGGTTTCTAAATGTTTGGAATAAAAAGATAGGCATCTGTATATCTCTCGATAAAATGGTTTAGTGTGGTTTGTTTCTTATTGTTCTTAAAGACAACAAAATGTAGGAAGTCATAATTCAAAGGCACTATTGGAATATTGGAAAATGCTTATTTTGTGTATTAACATGGACTCCTAAGGCTTTAAATGAGGAAATCTTAGTATTGTCATGTCTTAGATGGTTAACTATTAAGGAGGTGCCTCTAGTATTTTGGACATAATTGGTCCTACAAGTGTTGGAATTGATAGGAAATATCATGAGGGTAGAGGAAGAAACAACTTCTCTCCTGAATATGGATGCTCGGGCCCTTATGTCCTTAACTCCAAGAGTGGAAATCCCTGATGTCTTTGAGATTAAACTAGATGGCTCAACATACTCTTGTAATATTAAATATTAGGAGAGATTAACGCTTGTCATCAATGTAGAAACGAGGTGCACATTAGAAATAACTACCCTCTCATTCTTAAGAATGTTGGTAACTCCAAAGCTAATGTGAATGAAGATAACATTGTTAATAAACTAAATGATTCTTCTACTCAAATAGTGACTCATGATAGCAATGATTCTCCTAAGATCATCCCTAGTATGGGGTACCCTAATGCTAAAATTAGGAACCCTAACTTGATAGAAATCCCTAGAAACCTTGGTAAGTTTATAGAGATTGTCTCTCTTATTGAATCTAACCGTATTTTGAGCCTCTTTGTCAAGGATCTTCTTGGAGTAGTGTCAAATCCAACTCCAATTTTTAGTCTCAACCTTGATTGACCTAAATGGGTAGCAACTAAACATTCTCTGACTGCCTCAATGATTCTTTACTTGGAGGAGATGCCTAAAAATTTTGGTCATTCTACTAATAGTAAATATAGTTCTGTGTATAAGGGAAATCATACTTTGATCCCTAAATCTAGTTGGCACCAAATTGGTCTCTAGGATCTTGTCTCTCCTATAGATAGCGTAAGCCCATCCCTGATGTCTCCTCTAGCATTATGTTGTCTAACATGTATAGTCCTCTGGCTTATGACTTGAGTAAGCCCGACCTTGATCTTGAGGACTTTCTAAGTTTTTCTCCCTTGTAGATCTCTTCTCATTTCTCCCCTATAGTTGTTCTCCCTAAAATCGATGTCTAAGTCAAGTAAGAATGCCCAACAACTTTTCATGGACAATATTAGGCATAACATTGCCTTGAACAAAAGTTTTGGATCCAATAAAAATGGAAAGGACTCACTTAAGGCTGATGTTTTAGAATCAAACTTCACTATTAAGGGATTTAAAAGCAATAGAAATGGTAAAAATATTATTGAACATAATATTAATAATTCTAATTAGCAAAGTATTTATAAAATGTCCTCCATGGTTAAAAATTTAGTTTATGATTTTGAAACAAAAAAAACACATTAGTAGTTGTACCGTCCTAAAATTGTGACACTTGCAATTTCGACTGCATTTGGGTCTTCACAATGGCGGCGCAACGTTGAACCTGAATGGAGACCCCGAAACTTGCTTGTGACATCAAAAACTGCATTTTTTTGCACCTTGGCATGATCCCTCCTTGCACCCTGCTGTCCCGGGAGGTGGGACCATGGCGCCCAACACCCTGGTCCTTCAGGACTAGGGCACCCAGCACCCTGGTCCCCCAGGACCATGGCGCCCAGCGCCCTGGTCCCTGGCCCTATTTTGGGCCCGGTCTCTTTTAGGCATCGGGTCTTTAAGTTTGCAATTCGGGAAATAATGTTTCCTGGTCGGCCTAAGGTCGGAAAAATCAGTCTATCAGCCCTAATTGACAAGTATATAAACTACTTTTCCTCTCCTAGAAAAGGAAGGAGAAAAGAGGCAAAGGAATAAGAGGAAAATATATGCAAGCAAGAGGCGGAAGCCATATTCAAACATTCAAACATTCAAGCATTCAAGCATTCCTTCAAGCAATTGAGCATTCTAAGTCTCCATTCAAGGCTAAGTGTTGCATTCAAGACAAGGATTCAACCATTGAAGAGGAGATCACATACAACATACAACATACAACATACATTACACCTTCGCATGTAAGAATACAAACATTCTTACAACAAGGTATCAGTACTTGTTTACATTACAAACATTTACATTTACAGCATTCTCATTTCTTGGTTAATTCCAAAACCGGGGTTTGACCTAAAGGCAAACCCCTAATCCCTAACCCCCCAATCGTCCTCTCTTTTTTGTGTGTAGGTTGCAGGTATGCGGCTGTAATTGAAGATCTGGAATCCTTGTGCAGAGACGAACAGATCCCCCTTCGTTTCGCGGATTTTTCGGAGGACCGTGTGCACGCCGGGCGCCATCGTCTCGTCAACTTTCGCTCAAATTTGCAGAACAGCATCATCTTGACATTTTACTGCTAATTCCAGGTCCGCAGCTTCATCCCATATCCCTATCTTTGTTTATAAGCGAATCTTTCCTACTTTACATGTACTCCTAGTTCAATCTTTCTATCTACATTCTTTACAAAAGAGGGTATCCTTGATGTCTTAACCCTTGAAACTCATTTAGAATCCAGTCTTGCATTGTGTGGGATTGGATCTTGTGGGTTTCAACCCCTCTTTTGAATGTAAAGTCCCTCCTAAGTGAAAACCATCAACCCTAGTGACCTCCCTTCTCTCTCCTTGGAGTTGGGGAGGGGAGAACACCTAGGGTTCGATTTTTTCGCTTTACATTTTGGTGAACCTGACGTGAACATCCTAATTCTGATTATTCAAGGTTAGATCTAAAAAATTTGCTCCCTTAATTACATTTCCATGTTTGATCTGTTGCAAATTTTAGAGGCTAATTGCATAAAAACCCTAAAATTTTCTTTAGTAATTGAGCTTGTGAAATGTTTAATTGTTAATGCTTGTTTCAGATCTACCCTTCTATTGCAAATTGTCAATTCATATTTGTGCTTTAATTCTGAAAATTAAGTGGTTAAGTGTCAAAACCCTAATTTTTAAAACCTTCTTGATTCAACCTTTGACTGATAATTTCACTGATCAAAACACCTCCAAATCGGCTGTAACTTTGGATTCCGCAATAAAATCACAATATCTCTCATCCCTAAAAATTTGGAAAAAAGTTGCGAGGACCGTGTGCACCCTGAGCGCCATCGTCCTCGACATTTTTTTTGAAATTTCGGGAGCTAGATCTTACTGTATTTTTTTGCTAAAATCCAGAGTTTTGGCTGATTTTATCAATTTTAACACTTTCAAAATTAAAGTCAAAGTTGGTCTAGCGATTGCTTAGATTGAGGCTTCTAATCATTCAAAAATTGTTGAAATTAAAATTCATATCAAAATTGTGTTTCTTACAGTCCTAAATCTGAAAAGTGTGTTGGCATGCATTCGAAATTTCAGTGCTTTATTCAAATTTTTGCAGTTTGTGACTTTTGAAATTAAGTGTTTAATTGCAACAACCTTGATTTCCACTTTCAAAATTGAATTTTGCGTGAAATTGAGTCAATTTTTAAAATTTCAAAACTTGCATTGCTTTTAGTATTCCCTCTAAAATCATAAAATTCAAAATTTCAGTTTCCCCCTCTTTTTCAAAATTCAAATTTTACATTTTTCAACAATCTTGGTAGGGTTCAATTTTGAGATTGCAACTTTAATTTGGCCTATCTATAGATCGTAAAATCACTCAATTTTTTCAGATTAGCTTTAAAATCATCATAACTTTCATCCCTGAAAATTTCGAAAAAAGTTGCGAGGACCGTGTGCACTCCGTTCGCCACGGTCCCTGACATTTTTTTCGAAATTTCGGGAGATTGTCCTGATTGTATTTAACAGCTTAAATCTAGGAGATTGGCTGATTTTATTGAAATTTACTACCTCTAAAATTCAAAATCTTCTCTCTCTCTTTAGTGCATGAGTTTTACAACAATAAGCCCTACTTACACTATTCCCGTTAGACGAAGCCTTAGAATTAAGTCTGTCCAAGGTTTAATTACTGAGGAGATGAAACCTAATTTGAATGGTCTTTTTAACGAGGACATGGGTAATTCCTCTAATCCTCTTAATGATGAAGAAGCTCTCCATGAGGTTTCTGTAGAACAACTTTCAAAATTGGATAACCAATTTGATGATTTTCGACAATGGATGTCTCAAGAATACCCTGATAGTGAATCTCTTTCATTAATTGAGGGTCTAAAACGTATGCTTCAAAGTGATAAGAATGGAATTGATATTTTGCGTGGTATTGCACACATTGTGGATTCAAATGTGATGTCTATGAAGAGTTGTGCTGAAACTTTGGGTTATAAACAACCTCCTACTCAAGTTAATCATTCTATTCCTTTGACAACTCCTATTTCTAGTATACCTACTTTTACATCAAACATAATGACTACTTCAATACAAGACATTCCACCTATGATCACCAGTCATGGGGGCAAAACCTCTTCTTCAATCAACCCTCTTCCTTCATTCAATCCGACTTCTTCATTCATTCCTTCAATAAGTGTTCCTATTATATCTCCACAAATGAACATGACACAAGGGCGCAATTCATTTAACCATTCCATTCCTCCTTGTAGTGTTCCTCCTTTCCAATCATCTCCTATGACTAACTATCATAGTGTCCCACCACCTTACTCTCAATCAATACCTTCTTTCAATAACATAATACCTCCATCACAATCTAACACGTCTAATATGAACTCTTCGACTGAAGCGACCATTAACAATCTTGCACAAACTGTCTCTTCTTTACAGCAACAAATTGCCTCTATGAATCAATCTAAGTTTAGTGTGCCCACATTTGATGTTGCGAGCCCACTTTCTCTTGACATTGTTCGAGCTATCCCCCCTAAACATGTTGAAATTCCGCATTTGGAGCTTTATAATGGTAAGGGTGACCCTCTAACACATGTTAAGACCTTTCAAACAATATGTACCGATTTTGCTTATGACCAAAGGTTGCTTGCAAAACTATTTACTAGAACATTAAGAGATAAAGCGCTACAATGGTATTGCTCGTTACCTTCCTATTCTATCACTTCTTTCGAACAACTTGCAAATTCTTTTATTCAACAATTTCAAAACAATATAAGTCCTAAAGTTACTTTGATTGATTTAATGCATTGTAAACAAGGTGTTAAAGAAAAAGTGACTGATTTCATTGGTAGATATAAACATTTGTATGCTCAAATTTCTTTTCTAGTACTTGACAATGATATTCAAAGAATCTTTATTTCTAATTTACAAAAAAATATTAGAGAAAAACTTCTGTTTTCTGAGTTTACTTCTTTCCAACAATTATGCGCAACTCTTCACAATTATCAATTGACTGTGAGTCAAATGGAACAGGCAAATCCTATGGCTTTGAGTGATAAGGGTGATAGTAGTCAACAACCATTTGGGAAGTTTAAACCGAACAGAGAGTCCATTAAATTCAATGAAAACATCATCAACAACAATGTGAATGCAACATCAGGTGTGCCTCCTATTTCTAAGTTTTTCAAGAAAGAAAGAAAGTTTACTCCTTTGAATGAATCATTGCATACTATTATGAATAAGTTATTGGAACAAAATGTGCTTACTCTCCCTCCTATAAGGCAAATAGATCCTACAAAGATTAATTCACCCTATTTTGATAACAAATCTTTTTGTCAATTTCATTGTCAACCTGGGCATGATACTGAAAAATGTTTTGCTTTAAAGGGTAAAATTCAAGATTTGATTGATAATAATACTATCTCTGTTTCTGGTGTGAATGATAAAGGCAACACATCTGTAGCTCTTCCTAACCAAAATCTTAAGATTTTTACGGATCCATTGCCTTCTCATACCTCTAATGCGATTGATACTAATGATTCCTCTGTCTCACCTGATGATCTTGTGTCTATGACTCCGAATGTGATTAACTTTGTAGAGCAGCAGAAGATCCCTAAAGAACTTTCCATCACATTTGATTCCAATGAAACTATCAGGGCACCTGATGGTCCTTTATATATAGTTGCAAAAGTCAAGAATACACCTTGCCGTGGAGTGCTTATTGATCCTTCTTGTATGGTTAATATCATTACTGAAGAATTTCTTTTTACTTTGCAATTGAATCAAGTGATCTATGACGAAACAAATGTGGTTGTGAAATTATTTGATGCATTTTCTTCTCCTGCAATTGGTTCTATTACATTACCTATTGAGGTCCATAACAAATCCATTGATGTGAGCTTTGCTATTATTCCATCATCCGAACAATTTCGTGTGAAGCTAGGCTATCCTTGTCTATCTTCCATGAAAGCTATTGCTTCTCCTATTCACAAGTGTTTGAAATTTCCCCATAATGGTGAAGTTGTTATTTTCAATCATAGCCTCTTTAAACCAGCTGAAAGAACTTCTAGCATTCCTATTGATTACTTTTGGCCTAAACAATTCCAATCTCTTCCTCCGCGAAGTGATCATCTTTTTAAATCTTATCAAAAGTGGAAAAAAGATATGATCCTATCTCTAAGTGAACCTAGAAACCCAAACTTGATATTCCTATCGTTCTTGAGAAGGAAGTTCTTCCTTTGACAGATAAAACCAATGTCTTTCCTCAAGAAGATTCCCAACCCATCCCTATGAATGTGACTATGCCTATGTCTAATAAACTTCCTAAAGGTAGAGCTATACCTCCTCGTCATGATGGGCTTGGTCTCCTTCCTAAACCAAATATTCCTCCCTTATATGGAGCAGTTCCTCCTCCTTCCTATTATAGAGAGAAGATACCTTCCTCTTCTCCTATTACCCAACCTAAGAGACCACAACCTAAACACCCAAGTGATAAGGATGAGAACATTCCTCCTCCTCAATCTTCTCAACTTCCTACTAAGACTAGACGAAATCGTTCTGCATGTGAACGCCGATGAAAGCGTCGTCTTAGAGCTCAGGCAACTGCTTCTCAAACTTTGCAATCCCCAAAAACACCTTTAGCCAGTATTATTCCATTTTCTCCTCAGCCGAAGATTGAGCCAAAATTTCCTAAACATAAGATGCATGATGGTCTTGATCTTGTGCGAGTTAAAGATCCTATTTTTATAATCTTGATGATGATATAGATGAAAATGTTATTCATGATGAAAATGTTACTCCTCTTCATTCTGATAGTGAATATGAATATGTTGATGTTGATAACCATTTATCTAACGAATTTTCTAAAGCACTTATCCTAGCTCCTAGACAAGAACAACGTGGCTCGGAATATGAACATAGCCCTTGTTTGGATCTTGTGATAGCTCCATCTGCTGTGTTGGATGTTCCTCCTCTAGCGTGTTTCCTACCTTCTCGAAATATTGATCAGCAAGATCGGGGGGTAGATGACGTGCTAGACTAGTTCATTAGCATAGCAGACTCTCTCCTCCTCTCTTGATCTCTTTTGTTACTTCTTCTATGTGTTATTCTCATTCTTCTATTTGTTGTCCTTAGTGTTGTCTACTTGAGGATGATGCAAAGCATTGAGATCTCTTTTGGTCTCTCTCATGTTGACTCAAAAGACACATGTGTTCCCTTCTTCTAGGTGACCTTCCTTGATTGGGGAATGAAGAACAATTATGCATACATACATATGATATACATGAATTATCATACAACATACTGACCCCGAGGAAAGCGAAGTCACCTTGTGCTTTGTGTTTTGTGTCTATTATCCTTGGGCTTATCTCACACTTGGGGGCTAAATCCTGGTGATAATGTGCTCCTTTCTCATTTCTTATATGTCTCACTACCTTAAAGCAATCACCCCCGGTGAGGCATGTGCGATCACTTTAACGTATGGGGGCATACATCCTGTTCATATCTTTTCAAGATACTTAAAAATTTCTTGGTGAATTTAGCTTTGCCTTGAAAATTTTTGATATCTTTCTTGCATGACTCATAGTGAGGGAACCTTACTACTGACAGTCATGGTTCTCCCTCGTGATCTTCCCTTTTACTTTGTCAATCGAAGTCGTAAGATCCTTAGTCCACTGGGGGCTTGGTGTATCTTGCCTCCTTGACATGGTGAAAGTCTCTCAATGTTGTTTCCTTGTACTTTACCGGAAGTATGGGTGTACGCTTATACTCCCGCTAAAGTGGGGGCTAAATGTAGCGTCCTAAAATTGCAACACTTGCAATTTCGACTGCATTTGGGTCTTCACGATGGCGGCACAACGTTGAACCTGAATGGAGACCCCGAAACCTGCTTGTGACATCAAAAACTGCATTTTTCTGCACCTTGGCATGATCCCTCCTTGCACCCTGCTGTCCCGGGAGGTGGGACCATGGCACCTAGTGCCCTGGTCCTTCAGGACTAGGGTGCCTAGCGCCCTGGTCCCCCAGGACCATGGCGCCCAGCGCCCTGGTCCCTGGCCCTATTTTGGGCCCGGTCTCTTTTGCGCATCGGGTCTTTAAGTTTGCAATTCGGGAAATAATGTTTCCTGGTCGGCCTAAGGTTAGAAAAATCAGTCTATCAGCCCTAATTGACAAGTATATAAACTACTTTTCCTCTCCTAGAAAAGGAAGGAGAAAAGAGGCAAAGGAATAAGAGGAAAATATATGCAAGCAAGAGGCGGAAGCCATATTCAAACATTCAAACATTCAAGCATTCAAGCATTCCTTCAAGCAATTGAGCATTCTAAGTCTCCATTCAAGGCTAAGTGTTGCATTCAAGACAAGGATTCAACCATTGAAGAGGAGATCACATACAACATACAACATACAACATACATTACACCTTCGCATGTAATAATACAAACATTCTTACAACAAGGTATCAGTACTTGTTTACATTACAAACATTTACATTTACAGCATTCTCACTTCTTGGTTAATTCCAAAACCGGGGTTTGACCTAAAGGCAAACCCCTAATCCCTAACCCCCCAATCGTCCTCTCTTTTTTGTGTGTAGGTTGCAGGTATGCGGCTGTAATTGAAGATCTGGAATCCTTGTGCAGAGACGAACAGATCCCCCTTCGTTTCGCGGATTTTTCGGAGGACTGTGTGCACGCCGGGCACCATCGTCCCGTTAACTTTCGCTCAAATTTGCAGAACAACATCATCTCGACATTTTATTGCTAATTCCAGGTCCACAGCTTCATCCCGTATCCCTATCTCTATTTATAAGCGAATCTTTCCTACTTTACATGTACTCCTAGTTCAATCTTTCTATCTACATTCTTTACAAAAGAGGGTATCCTTGATGTCTTAACCCTTGAAACTCATTTAGAATCCAGTCTTGCATTGTGTGGGATTGGATCTTGTGGGTTTCAACCCCTCTTTTGAATGTAAAGTCCCTCCTAAGTGAAAACCATCAACCCTAGTGACCTCCCTTCTCTCTCCTTGGAGTTGGGGAGGGGAGAACACCTAGGGTTTGATTTTTCCGCTTTACACTAGTAAATTTCATGGTACTAGTGGAGAGGTGGATCCTCCACCCTACTATATAAAAAGAGCCAAATACAATGTAAAGATCTATCAAAACTATCTTTGAGAGGGTAAAATGGGGTTGAAATAACAGAAGATAACAATAAGGATACAAATGGCTGTGCTCTATCCAATATGGCTAATCAAGATTGAGTGGGTGTGGTAGTCCAACTACCCACTGGTACCTTGGAAGTCATTAGTAATCTTGATAGTTTGAATATATTGCAACACTACTCTATGAATATGCCCAACTAGTGTGACATTGAGATCTTGAGGCTAGGTATAGGCATAGAGGAAGGTGTTGATCATAGTAACAATTTATGTGAAGATAAGATTACTCAAGATGATAATAAATATGATATTTTAATTGATCTAGATGCTAAAAACACCAAGAGTCTTGTAGATGTTAGAGAATTTTTGGCTATTGAGGAGATCACTGAGAGGTAGTTGGGCAAGATAAACTTCCCAAGAAAAAATAAGAGGAAGAAATAAGTTTGGTTATATCAGGACCTATTTCTAAAAGGTTAGAAGTAGATGACAAAGGTCCTAAATGCCTTAATAGCTTTAGGAATGCAATAGAAGAACTTCCAATGATTGATTGTCATTAACCTTAACTGTTCTTCTTGGAATGTTAGAGGTCTTGAGTCCCTTGATAGAAAATACATTAATAGGAGGTTTTTTAACCTCAATAAGCACAAAGATGTTCTCCTTTAGGAACTTAAATCTATTGGTTTTACACTTGAAACTGATCTTAAATTAATTTGGAAAGGTTCCTTTGTCACCTAACATGGGAAAGGAAGAGGAGGAGCAACTCTCTTACTCTCCAAGAACTTGGCTCAACATGTTCCTGCATTTGACTGGTACTTCCCAATGCAATAGAGCTATATGGTTAGCATCAAGAAGGGAGAATTTAAGTTTAACATTTATTCTATATATGTGTGATGGTGAAAAATGGGATTAGGTAGTTTAGGACCAAATTCCACATTCATCCAAACATTGGAATACAAAAGAGCCCATGTGTCAAATGTGAGAGAATGCAAAACTAAGCTAGTAGGATGAATAGAACCACTAGAACAACAACACTAATAGTCTGATATAGAGATGAAACTAAAACACAAAGTATAAATCTTGAAATGGGAATATGATATGCACACCTGATACTGAAAACTGAGCCTAATCTGACTAGATAGGAGTGATGGGTGCTTTGGTTCGAGTGACTATACTGAGCTGAAAACTACAAGTTTGCAAATTGAGTTGATCTGGACCTTGTCTACCAAAATCTGCACCTAATTGGGGAGGGCTAGGGCATTTGGCACTCTGGTCCTTGAGATCCAGTCCCTATTTCTACAAATGGGTTTGTGACAGTTGACCGAGACTTCCCAAAAGTTGCCTGCTCTGAAGGAAACCTGTACCTATACCTACAATTTGAAAAATGGCGTGTTTGCAACTATACAGGGTTTTTCCTTAGTCAAACCCCTTGTTTTGGTGATTTCCACCTCCACAAATAGCCAATGTAATATTTAAAAGTGTGTGTGCCCTAAAATCTCATGTGTTTGTAAGATTCCTATGAGCAAAAATGCAAACTAGAGTTCTACCTTGTGTTTGGAATAAAACCCTAAATGAATGTAAATGTAATGCTTCAAATCACAAATGCAATGCAGATCTAAGGCAATGATGTAAATCTAAAAAATGAATGATATGTAGATCTGAAACTCACATAGAGATATGATAACATAAAACCATACCAAATACTAAGGGAGAGGTACAAGCCAATCAACAATCGATGATCTCCTTATTTTTCTTTAATATCTCCTAAGCTTTCATGAATGATGAAAAAGGTTGATGAAGGCTTGATGAATGATGAATTTTCTGATTATAGACTCCACATAAACTTGTACTTTCACTTCACATAAGGGTCTCCTTCAATTGCTAAAGTTGGATCCTCAAAAGAAGCTAGGAAAGAAAAGGTTATATATATGAAACCCTAACTTAAATTTTGGTCATAGGTTGACTTAGAATTGATGAAGATTGACACAAGGTGGGATTTAAACATTATAATATTGCCAAATTAAGCTCTTGAAATTTGGGGAGAAAAAGTTAGAACCAGAATGGTGCCATTCTGGTTCGACCAACTTTTTTCCAAATTTCTAGGGATGCAAGATATTGTGATTATAAAGTCAAATCCAACATAGTAGGTCAATCCAAGGTGTTTAAATATGTGAAAATATGCCTTGAAGATGAGAATTAGGACTTTGTTAGGATTAATTAAAATAAAATAAAAAGGGATGCACTTAGGGTTAAGAGCCCAATTTTATTGTAGCATAGGAAATCGGAAATCATCACAAGCATATAGGAATATTAGTCATAGCTCAATCACAAAAGCTTAAATGTAATGATCTATCCTAAACACACTCAATAAAGACATAAAGATAAAACATTCAAAAGTAAATACTATGCAAACCATATGCAGATCTAAATGCTTCCTTCATGCGGCTCCATTGTTCTTCTTTCTTCTCCAAATAGTTTTTGTTGTGGATCTCACCTACAAGTGCACACACATGATTGAAAACAAGTAGACAAGATGGTTGATCAAGAGTACTCGAAATGTGATTGATTAGAAATTCGATAATCTGATTATTCTTATTCTCATTATTAGCCAAGATTGAAGAAATTCATCCAATTTAAAGAAAAATTGGAGAGATGATCAAATTAGCATGATTCAATTCAAATGGAAATTGCAAATCACTTATGTCAATTATGACAAATTATGACAAATTATGCACTTTCTATGCAAAATTTGTTGATTGATAATTTATGACAAATTATGACAACTTCTATGTCAAAAATTGATTGATTGTCAATTATGACAAATTATGACAAATTGACATGTCATTTCCATGAATCTAGGAGAGAAATAGGAGGAAATTAGAAATTAGAAATTAGGAAATTAGGAAATTAGAAAAAGAGGAAAATTAGGAATTAAGATAAATTAGGTGAATTAATTAATAATTTGTCATTTATTAATTAATTCACAAAAAGAGGAATAATTAGCCAATTAAATGAACATTTAATTGTGACGAGAAGACTTAGGATAAATAAATAATTTATTAATCCTAAAGGGAGAAATGACAAACAAGGTTAAATGATTAAATCACGAAACCCTAGAAGATGAATTAGGTCTTGATGAAAGATAATTGATTTGATTTGATTCTGATTAACAAAGGACCAATGTGATAAATGATTTGATTGATAAATGCGCCAATTGACGAGGAACAATGACAAATTGATCCAAATTGACATAATTGAAACAAACAATGATCGATGACAAATCGATCGCAAAATGACAAAATTGACAAGAGGACGAGGATTGACGGCAAAATAGATTGCAAGATGATAGGATTGAAAATGACCACGATCGATGACAAATCAATCGCCAGATGATAAGATTGACAAGAGGACAACGATCAATGACAAATCGATCGCAAGATTGACAGGAGGACAAAACCCTAATTAGGATTGATGATGTCCAAAATGATGACAAATGAGCATGCACATTGATGTGATAAGATAAAATCGATCAAAATCATGATTGGAGAGTGTTGTCGACAAGACCAAATTCGAAAGCGAGACTATTGAAGAATGTAGAAGAATGACTCGATGCTTGCAAATGATAAAAACCAAGTACGAATCAAAGGAGAAATGTTAATGCGACGCAAAAACCTAAAATGAGGCAATGTGCAAATGTTAAAGTATGACTTTGCAAGCGTTGACCATTTTTAGGTGTCTACATTTATAATATGTGAATTGATGAGAGAGGATTTAAGATTTAATTAAATTAATAATTAAATGCCTAAACAAACATTAAAAATGCATCATGCATTGGGACACACTAAGGTGGGTGCTAACCTAAGCGTGGAATTGGACAACCCTAATTAGGGGTGTACATTTTATGACGCTGCAATATGCACCCAATGACTATAGGAAAATCATTAACTTATGGAAATGGATTTGTAATCTACAAGACATACCTTGGATCTTGGGAGGTGACTTCAATTTATGATAGAAAATATTGAAGACAAGAGGGAAGGAATTGATATGGGCTGTAAAGGCAATGAAAAACACTTTTGGCAAAGGATGAAAGATAAACTTAACTTGTTTGATCTCTTTCAGGGGCTAAAAAAGACAATACCAACATTTGGTACACATGGTGTAATGCACAAAAAGGAGGATCTAGTGTAGGATAGATAGATTTTATGCTAGTAGGGACATAATGGTAATGGATGGAAAGTAATATTCTAAACCGTTGGTAAAAGAGAGCCATAGAAAGGAGGATAATAATCTCTGAGAAGGATTGCTAAAGGCTAAAACCTCTTTGCAAGATGACCCACTTGATGAAATGTTGTGTGAAGAACTCACCACTACTAAAAGCTCATAAGAAGATTGCAAGTAAATAGAATTCAAGGGCTCAAGGTGGGGAAAAAACTGGACTGGTTGAACAATGGGAACAAAGGAACAAATTTTTTCCTTAGGTACATTAAGGAAAAATTGTTTATTTGGTTTGGCAAGATACAAGTTTTAGCTTTGTGTAGGAATTGTGTGTCATTGAATAAATATTTCTCTTAACTAGATGGATAAATTAAGAAAGGTTACTATATCATTGCCTTATTTGAATTTTAAGAAGTGCTTCCTTAGCGAATTCTAATGAGATAAAATGATAATTAGTTATATGAAATTGTGTTGAGATTCTAAATGCAAATTTTTCTTGAAATGTTGAAAATACATAGTCTATGAATGATACTAATGAAGTAATAATAGGAAGTTATTTTAAATAGAATGATGCGTGTGTTCTTGTAATTTAATTGGTATTTGATGAAAAGAAAACTAAGTTCTGGAAGTGGGACTGAGATATTCTTAACTTAGATAACTAGAAGTATGCCAAAAGATTATTATTGGTAAGAGTAGAAATTGATATTAAACTTTGGCATTTGTAATGAGACCTATTTTGCTTGTTTAAATATATGATTGACTAAATTGCTTAAAGACCTTATGAAGGAATTTCTAATCTTCTATAGGTTATTAGTTGCACATTAATGGAAATGATGCGTGTTGTAGTTTACTATCAAGTGATTAATTGAATCTCTAACCTTTGTTTCTGTTATAACTTGGTGAATATGATCATGGTAGAGATAAGATATTTTGAACATTAGTCAAGGTATGAGTATATTCCTTGTGCATGTGTGAGTGCGTAGTTGTTTTATCTCTTCCTACCTATGTCAACCTTTATAAAGGATAATTGCCTAGATTTTCAAAAAATATTGAATTGCTTTAAAAATAATGAAAGTAATACGGACATATGGATAAAATAGAAGTCTTAAATATGGCATGCACTCTCTAACACATTCAAGGCATTTCACCCTTGGATGTTGTGTAGCGATTACTCCCTTTAGTGTGACTAATGTTGGTCACCTCGTGATGTGGGTTGGATGAGTTGTTTATTTTGCCTTGAGTTAATTTATGATTTATGTGATGTGTCGTTAGGATTAATGTGTCATTTTGAGATGTCTTTACTTTTGGATGACCACTGGGCTCTTCTTTCTTTTATTTTTCCCTTGTGGTGGCACTTGCCACACTTAAACTTCTTGATTGATTTAGCCAGCAAATTTTCTTCTCTTTTGATTTAATGAATTAACTTGAGGACATCTCCTTTGACCTCCTATTTTGTTGTCTATGGTGGTCATTCTAAGTGTCGATGTATTGTGGCCCAAATATTTAGCCAGTGTTGTCTCTATCATGTTCATTTTGAACCTTTGATAGTAGGAAGGACATTGCGGAAAAGTGCACTAGACTAAGAAAACAATTAGATAATGTTGTTATTAGCTGGGTAAATGAAAAGTGTTAATAAGATGAAATTTATTGGTAACTTTCTAAATTTTACAGTAGATAGAAGTGCCTTGGAATTGTGAAGTTGAAATTTATGGAATAGTTAAATAAAAAGCAGTTGTTGATTTCTCGCCTTCAAATCTTTGTGTACACATAATGGATTAAGGATGTCTTTTGAATGATTTGATTGGATAAGGATTGCATCTAATGTTTGTATAAAGTGTAGCGCAATGTAAGCATGATGGAAATTAGGACATTTGAATGTCATGAAATTTGTTCTTTTAAACAAATAGGTTATTTATGCTTGGTTATTGTGTGATGTCTTGAGTACATTTAATTTGAGGAAGCTTATTTCTGAGAAATTTTCCCTCATTTAGCCTTATGACGTGATTTGTTCAATAATATAATAAGTGCATATGTGTAAGATATTGTGTAAATATATATATATATATATATATATATATATATATATATATATATATATATATATATATATATATATATATATATATAACTAGATGTTGAAGGAGTGTTACTATGAATATTGGTGTGAAATATAGTGATTCCTTCTTATTGATGCTTAACTCAATGACTAAAGTTACAGTTTTGTATTGCAAGTGTGGTTAAAATGAAGTTCCCTTGTAAATATTTTAACAGTTTAGTGTACGTATCATAATTAATAATAGTTGGTGCTTCATTTACCTCTTGTGTAACATGTTTATTTCGAATAATTGAAGCATAAAGAGGAAATTTAGTTGTCATTATCTTTCTTGGAGTTAGAAAATATTATAATATGTTTATGTTAAAATGAAGTTTTTGATTTATTTGTGCTAGTTGTTACGCTAACTCTTATGACTTCCAGGAGTAAGTCGATTCAAAGGGGGGGAGGATGTAAGGTCCAACCTCGACTTGACTTATTTTGACTAGAGTTGACTTTTAATTCATGGGTGATAGACATTATTGGGCATATGCTATTTCAGATGATTTATATGATGTTGATACTATCATTATTGATCGTGTCATTTATTAGACACTATATGCTTATTATGTGATTGACTATCGAAAGATTATATTGACCATGTGATTTGATGAGCATAAGTGTTGATGGATTTTACATACCTTACTATAATCATGAATTATACTAATCATGCACTTGATGATGTTTTTATGTACTAACCATATTAATGATTATCTATGATGAGTTGATCTTATGGTGTGTTTGATTGTTGTATGATTGTCTTCGGGATAGAGACAATTCCACATCACTCATTGTGAGCGGGATGTGTCGTTGCGATTCTCTAACCCTTGCCTGTTATAATATATATACATATGTCGTATCAATGCTTTGTGGATGCAGGATTTGCAGGTACCAGACATCGACTCCACCTGGCTCCACAGGTCTGAGCATGTCTTTAAATCCCAATGGCATGTGGTTCGGAGTTGGCACAAGTTCTCCTCACATACTCTAGGTCTAAGTTGTTCACTGTGAGTCGTCAACGTCTTGGCGCAATTCGCCATGTCAGTTAGTAAGCTTGATTTCTTCTATGTTGTGAGTAGGTTAGTATTGGCTGGTTAATCCTGTTATGTTGAGGCTAATTGATTATTGATGCGAGATTAAATAGTTAGTAATGTTTATTCTATTTATTTTGATTTATAGCAATTTAATTATTTGATTATCTAATGTTTAATTTAATTTATTGGATTCTTGCCTTTTTGGGTATTTAATTATTTGATATTTAAATATTTACTTATTTTAATGATGATTTAATATTTATTGTTTAACTTATGTTGTGGCATTATATTTATTTATGATTTGACCTTTTATTTGTATTTATTTATTTAATCGTCTATGGTTTAATATTTATTTGGTATTTAATGTTTAATTGGTTCTTTAATTCGTTATGAGCCTTTGGGTTTATTTAATTTAATTTCCCCATTTGATTTATTTGATTGTGGCTCATGTTTTATTTATTAGTTGACTTTTATATTAAGTAGGTTGTATAAATACACTTTAGAATAAAATAATTAAACATTCCCACCTAATTGTAAAAGCATGATTTATATTTACCTTACCTACCCTCTTCTTTTATTGGCTAAATTTAAAAAGGAGGTAAAATTATATTATATGGTGGGGTTGGTAAAATATATTATAGATTAGAATATTTTGATTGGTCGGGATTGAGGCTAGAGTTTTTGGTTAATGTTTGTCTTTTTATTTTCTTTTCCGTGAAGTTTTGGGGGTTGGCTCTCCTTTGGAAAATTTTCTCCAGCAAGTTTTCTTTTTGGCTTTGGATTTCTTCTTTCTTGGTTTTGGCTGGAGCTTGGATTGGATTTGGTTTGGTTTGTGAGAGCTCTTCTTCAGCTTCAATCCATTACTTCAAAGTTGCAAGTTGAATTTCTTCAATTTGTATTTTGGTTTCAATGGATTCTCTGTGTATGCATTGTGTCCGCATTATTTTGGGTATTGGGTTGAAATAATATTATATGCTATAGTTTTTTTTTTTTTGATGCTCAGAGGTATCCCCGCGACTTTGCCCAGTGACCCCCCTCGCCTTGCCTTGGACTTATTTTTTGCCAAGTTGGGGTTCGGGAGGGGGCGAGCGAAGGTGAGACTAGTCCTTGGGGGGGGGGGGGGTGGTGGCGCCAGAGGCCCTTTAACGCACCCCCAGGTAAACGTCGGCCAGGAGAGTTGAACCCAGAACCACCGAGGAGCAAACCCGAGGCCCAAACTGACTCACCTGCTATAGTTTTATTATTGCTGAAAGGAAATATTTGGGGAGAACTTTATATTATTTGGGTTTTGTATAGTTGCTGGAAAATGAGTATTTGGTATTTCCTGTGTATGCCATTCCTGGTTCTGTGAAAACTCTTGTGAAGATATTTGATTAAATCTTGGTCTATAGTTTAAGATATTTTGTTGTGTTTATACCCAAGTATTCCTTGTTTCTGGGCATCTCTAGTCATATGTTTTTCGTGGTTTTTTGTAAAGTCTAGATTCTAATATTTTACCCAAAAGTTCTGAGTTTTCCGCAAGTCTTGCAAAAGCGCTGTCTTTTTTCGACAGAAGCGCTGTCTTTTTTTGGCAGAAACACTGTCTTTTATTTTTTAGCAAAAATGCTATCTTTTGTTTTTCGGAAGAAGCACTGTCTTTTTTTGACAGAAACGTTGTCTTTTGTCTTTCGGCAGAAACGTTGTCTTTTGTTTTTGACAGAAGCACTGTCTTTCTTTCGACAAAAGCGTTGTTGTTTTCGACAGAAGCACTGTCTTTTTCGGCAGAAACTCTATCTTTGTTTTCGGCAGAAGCACTATCTTTTTGGCAGAAGCGTTGTCTTTTTGGCAGAAGCACTGTCCGACTGGGCAAAATGCTAACCTGCTTGTGTGTTGTATTTTGTGAGTTTTTGGTCATTTCTGAAGTATTTTTCCCGAATGGATTTTTGTACCAGAGGCTATTTTTGGGGTTTGTTAATACTTTCCAGATTTGGCTATTATCAGTCTTGTTGTATTTTGATGGTTTATGTATATTTATCTCTCTATACCATTGTGGGTATTTTAGACTCTCTTCCATGTGGATAGGCCATGGATGATTGAGATGATTTTTATGTTGTTTTGGACCAGCAAGTGAGTAGGCCTTACTGTGATGTTATTCTTTATTTGATGGCAACATTTGATGGCTTGTTATGCCTTTGTTTAGTGCTAGCCAAGAGGCTCATTTTTCTATATGGATGTTGTTGTAACCTTGCATATGTTGTGAGAGTATGTGTGGAAGTTTTTGGCTACTTTAAGTATTGTTTTCATGTATATTATGTTGGTAGAGCCTCTTGTGATCTATTGTTGGGCCATGTTAGGATGAGTGGGCTTCCTTGTGATGATCGAGGTCATGAGAGATAGGCTTGCATGAGGTTCCTTGTAAGGATGCATGAAGTCTAGACCACCAGGGCACATTGGAGTTTGCCATGATTTGTAAACAAGTGATAACATTGAAAATGAATTAATGGGGATGGGAATTTATAACTCACTTAAACAAGATAATGAATAGTTTTGGAGCCTCATGGCTTAGTCCTAGGGAGGATGTTTTAGGATAAGCATGAGAAGGCCATGAAGATAGTAAGCTAATCTCCCTTGGTCTCTCATAGGTTGAGATGGCTCCACATGTCCATCAAGCTAGTGCCTTGTGTTATTATGTTGTTATGTTATGAGGATGGCATGTGATGACACTCCACTCCTACATGTGTTCCCCCTTTGTGATTTATGATTATGCTTATTGGAGCATTTATGTTTGATGAGTTTTATGCCTCTGGGAGTTCATTCTTGTTATCTTGTGATTGGTTCTTGCTTGAGTGTTCTTGTGTTGGTTAGTCTCATTGGTTTTAAGTGTCAACCTAGATGTAGAGTGTGTGCTGGGACCTGGTGTCATCTCCTAGCATGGGGGGTGGTTCCTTTGGTTCCACATGGTCGGGTGGTTGGTGCTTTTAAACCATTGGGATGTTCCTATCTCTGGATTCTTCTTGCGTGGATGAGGATGCTTCTTCAGATTATTCATAAATAGTATTTGCAACAAGAATGTAAATGATGATGTGACTTATGTAATGAAATTCTTATGTAATGGTGGTAAAAGAGATCATGTTTATGAGGAATGACTATGTTGTTCTAGTTATAGTGATATATTTTGATTATGGTATGTGATTGTAATGATGAACCTTGTTTTGTGTTGTAACTCATTTATATTAAATAAAATGGATGCATGAGATGTGGATAAGTGATATGGTTTGGAATTAAATGATGCATTTTGTATTCTCGATGAACCATGTTAAAAGGAAATGGTGTAAATGCTATGATAATGGTATTAGTCTTGAAATGACGTCTTTAATTAATTCTTTAAGTAGAAGAAATGCTATGCCTTGGTAGGATGTATGAGTATGAGTAATATTGGAAGATATCTTAGGACATATTTATGATTTGCGATTAATGAATTTGAAATTATAGTATCATACTTCGTAGACAGTGATCTAATGGTTGGATTGAAATCTTATAATGCTTGGGATGTAATTGAAGGTTCCTTATGAAATATTGTATGGATGTTCTTGGTGAATGAATTGCTAATCTTATTAATGGAAATTACTAGTAAGTGTATGGGTAGATGGTAAAATGAATGCTTGTCTTTTAGGAAAGGATTAGAATGTATCATGTGTTATGGTTTAAGATTATGTATCCATTTGGTGGATTCTATTAGTTGTTATGGAATTAGGATATTGTATCTTAGTTGTGTTAAGATGAATTCGTGTAGTTCTTAATTTGTAATAAGATGATTGTTGGTTAATTGATGTAGTGTAAGAGATTTTATGAAGATTGAATGGGCTATGGATTAAATGGTTTGTGAGTATTGCCTTATGTACTTTAGGAATCATGATGAAGTAATAAGTATGCTAGAAGCATAGAATCATAAATGATTATGTGGAAGTTAATCGTAAATGAAAATTGTGTTAATGCAATGTAAGGGTTAATCTTCATATATGAATGGTGATGTCCATAGTCGAAGGTTGGTTAAAGGTAATAGGAACATTTGGACTTGGTGTATAAAATGAATCTAAGTGAAAAGGGAAATAGATGTGCATTGAAAGATAGAATCTCATGTTAAATGAAAGATTAAGTAGATTGCATATCATGAGTGTTAGATATTGCTATGATGTACCTATGTGTGTATAATGATTAAGATTATGTGGTTTTGATCTAGAATAAAGTAAATGCTTATTGCTTATGTAGGTAGGTTAAGTAATGGCGTTGAGATACCCTAGGGAGTTAGTAGTAATGATTTAATGTATTCCGCTTGCGTAATTGTTCAAATAGTTTGAGTGATCTACTCTATGTTCATAATACTTAAATGTTGTTGTGTGCTCACTGCATGGCTTAAGTGATGTTATGTGTTGTATTGTTTTTAAAAAAAAAAATTAGCATGTTTTTAGCTATATTTCTCTGGGGTATTTTGGCGGGCATTACATACATTAACTCATTAAACTATAAGATTAAAAATAATATTAAACATTAGAACAACTCATCTAAGCACAAGCGGAAACAACTTAAAGCAATAACACTTGCGCCCTCTAAGGTCCCCTGATGTCGCTACAAGGAAACACTAACACTTACTAAGGCATAAGAATCAAATATAATATAACCATTATATAACATTATTCCTTAGCATAAATAAAAGAATCTTAATATATAACTGATATCATATAAGATCTAACAACATGATTACTCCTAGGAACTAGGTTCATTTTAAATGCAAAATCTAAATGTTCCTAAGATTACTTTTCACATTATCATATAACCATAATAACTAAACTTAATTGATGATACAATGCTCATGAAAAGTCATTCTATGCATTACAACTAACATATACTCACTAAGAATCTAATCATTCATTAGGGATAGATGATACCAATATCGTACTAACCAAACTCACAAAACAATCACATAATTAACATCATTACATTAAATTTAAATTACATATTCCTCTCAAAGAAAGCGTTCATATAACATAATGGATATAAATGGAAACCTACTTTAGATACATAAATAAATCATTACATAAGAGAATACAACTTGCATCCTAATTCCAAGGAACTTGTAACTAAATAAGACATAGTCCATCTATGAAGCTCAAGAACACATCATCAAAATTCTCAATGGAAGAAAGCATCAACCACTCAACCATGTGGAACCCAAAGGTCCACCCCCCATGGTCCGGAGAATGATACAAGGCCCCACACACCCAACATACCACTAAGGCTGACACTAACATATCCATGGCAATGTAGTGAACACACAAATGCAACAATAACAAGGACTAGAACAAAACATAACACAGACTACTAGAGGATTTTTCACAACACCACATATCATAGGGTACTAGGCTACAATTAGAGAAGAGTATCATCACATGGAATCACACATGAGTGATCCTAGTAGTTCGACCCTCTCTAAACTCTAGACCTTGGTGCCCATTTGATTGCACATGTGGAACCAAACAATCCTTCCATGGAGGCAAGGAAGTTTGATATGCAATACAAGCCTTCCCAATCTCATCTCGATTCTAAACAAGCACTCCAAGCCATGAGATCTCATCCTCTGTCAATGCGAGCACATGTGGCACGAATGGGGCACCAACAATAATCTGATTAATATATGTTCAACCCACCCCGTAATTCATTTAATTTATTGTTATCACTTGATTAATCCAACTCTCAATGAGATATCTCGGTAGCCAGTTAAGGGCCCCAACACCCACTTGAGAGCCACTCCCCCTAACTTGCACCTAAACACCACTAGCTTATGGGTACAACAAACAATATCACAACAACCTCATAACATTGATAGTACACATAAATATTAATCACAACCTCATATCATAAATAAGGATCTCATAAATTAAAATAAAACTTCCATAAGACCCTAATCGACAAAAGGGTTAAGTCCTGAATCCACTAATTCATAATCATCAAAGCATGGGATTGGGCCTATGATCACCAATCCAAATCAAAATATCCATACATAAATCAAACCTTACAAAGAAGGTTTCATGAAGAAACATACATCACATTGGTTCTATATCAAAATATGAACCATAATTTAATTTATAATCAACATATCATTCCTTTATCCAAATTCTCTTAAGGCATCATCACGAAAGCAAAACTAACAACCAATAATGAATGAATGCATAAAACTAAAAGGTGAAACATGAATCCATTTCAAAAAAATCATACAACATTTGGAAATTGCATGATAAAATTTATAAACCCAAGAACAAGCCTCCAGCTAACCCGGATTGACACGGGTTCCTAAATTCTGCTCTTGAGGTCAAAATAGGGTTTCTACACAAAAAACTCTGAAGTGGAACATTTACAACTTCTTTTGTCACATTTTCAAGATTTTTTAGTGCACATTCAAGTTCTTTTAGCTCTTTTACACCCTATTTTAGTGCATTTGTAATAACAACTAGGATAGAGACCTAGGGTTAACTTTGGGCCCAAATCTTGATAACCAGACAATCAAAAATGCCAAAATTGACTGAGACCCATTTGAGAATATTTCATGCTTATAATTATTTCTTTCCACCAAGAAAACAACATAATTTATCAAATAATTCCTCCTAGAAATTAGAATAGAAAATAGGGAACACAAATATTTATATTATCCATTACCACTTAATCAAAATACACACATAATAAATACAAATGACATTATTATAATAATTCACACCTTATCTGATATAAATAACATTTAATCTATATAATAAATTAATATTAATAATAATTAGCCTTATAAAATAATAAATAAATTAAATAAATAAAAATAGAATAAAAAAGGATAGGACACAACTACATCCTAAACAAGGATTAGGTCAATGATAACACAATCAAGACAAAAGACCAAAACCAAATGCATGGACTACGGTTCGGTGTGATAGGGCCTTAGTTTCACTTTCGATCAACTACCATTGGTAAAGGAGGCATGCTCAAACTTGTGGTACCAGGTGGAGTTGATGCCTAGTACTCGCACTCCTACACAACATCATATCAACATAGTTAGGTGAAAAGGAATTATAACATCACATCCTTATCATGATGAGTGATGTGATATCATCCCTTACACACTTGTAGACAGTAAACATCACAATCATAGATATAACATCATCAAACAACCATCATCCATATCCAATAAGATTATTAGAATTAAGGTTAGCACAAGATTTAACACCATAAATAGTAAACATGAACCATATCACCTAGGGAATGTATTATCACAAAGTCCATCAAATAGTAAACTCTAGCATTATCAAGTAGCCCTAAATATAGAATTATCATCATAAATATCATATGTATCCACTGATATGTAAAAGTATCTCAAACATGAAAGAATAACAAGAAAACATGAAAAGGGTCTACCAGTATCTATCATAACCATCACAAAGTATGAATCATGGAGGGGTACTTCACTTCTTCCTTTTAGATACATGAACAAGTCAATCCTTCCAAAAATACTTATAAATTATAATTATTACTATTTATTGTAATATATTGCCATAATTTTAGCATCAACTAACTAAACACACAAATGTTTATCAAACATCATTTATCATACTCAATGCTTCATACAATTAAGGTAAAGTTTAGAAATGTATTCAGAATGGCATTATAGACATGGAGTAAAGTGTCATAAATCATGAAATAGAATAGGACAATTAATAGGCTCATAAAAGTGATAGCTCACAGGGTAGAAATGACATTTTGATAGTGTGGTGCCTAGCTACCTAGTGATTTTATTAACTACTGCTTTACATTTAGTGAAACCAAAAAGCGTTATAAATTATTTGTTAAGGTCCAATGCACAACTAGTAGCCCCCTATATTATTTAAAAAAAATCTAGATTCATATGGAATAATTGTTGGGAAAATGGTGTTGTACACCTTGCATAATAATGTCTTATTGTTGTATTATTTTATTATTGTGTGAGGTGGACATGGAATTATATTGTAATAACATATTGTATTATTGCACCTAGGAGCACCTAGATGGACGCGCAACATGTAGAGACTCCCTTGGAATATTCTTGTAACCACTTGATGAGTTGTATTGACACATTGGTATTATTATATTGTATTTATTTAATATTGGGGAATGTAATTGTGATGAAGTACCCAATATTAAATGTGGGTCAAGGGTAGGTAGGAAAAACATTATATTTTATTGTCACATGGTTTTGATGTAATATCACTTGGTGGTTTTGTGGGAGTTTGTGTTTATAAAAGCAACCACAAGGGTAGTTGTTTGAGTTGGTTAGTTAGCAAGGTTAGCATTTGTGAAGTAGGAAGCATGGCATGGGATGTGTGGATTCATGCTTGTTCACATGGAGTGCTTGTTGATGGCTAGGTTTTTGAAGGCTTTTCATAGTTGTATTGTAATGGATGCATTGCTGATAATACATGGTGGATGAGGCTTTTTGAGGTTGTTTTTTCCCTCATGGGGGTTTTCCCAGGATATATCTTGTATCACATTTCATGGGTATGTTGTCTATTCTTTTCATGTGGATTCTATGAGTTTACTTTGTTGAAATATATAATGGGTTATGTGGAAATTATCGTAAAGTTGGCTGCAAGTTTCCTTTCAAGAATATGGGCATTGTACAAAGATAGATTTTCCCCTAGACTGCAAATGTAAAAAATTAAATTGCTCTATATCAAATAGGGATTTTTGGGCCTTTTTAAACCAATGGCGAGGTCCTTGTGACTTGAAAATGCCTTGGATAATAGCTGATTGCCAAATTTTGGCTTGAAACCCTCTTTTTTGCAATTGCATCCATGAAACTCATTTTTTAATAATATCAAAGTTAGTCTTGACTTTCTTAGACCTTCTAAATGAAACATAATAGATTTGGAGCTCATTAAAGATGCCAAAATCCTTGAATTTCACCTTGTAAGAAGAAAATGATACATGAAAAAATATAGGTTATTTTTCGTTAAAGTATTTTTATTTTTTAGATCATCCAAAGCTGCATGTGAAGAAAATACTAGGTTAAATTCAATCCTATCCTAGTACTTGTGCTCTAATACTATGTTGGAATTTGAAATAAATTATAATACTAAAATTTTGTGCGTAGAAGTAGATTTAAACTAACTTAATGAAACTTAAATTAACATGAATTAGACAAGTTTCTTGATCTGAGATTTCTTACAAAGTTCTTGCTTTGTTATGCACAAAATATGGAAGGAGAGTTACATTATATAGCCTTAAATAACATCTGGAATAATATACTTAGGATTTGTAAAATTCTAAAGTAATAATACACAACTAACTCAATATATGTTTGGATTAGATTTATGAAAATATTTGTAAAATATAGTAATAATGAATCCACTAATAAGTTTAGTAAAGGTTAAAACTAACACAAGCCCCCTTAATTGATACAATATTACATCAATTGTTAAGTTATACTATATGAACAAGACTTGAGTACATAGACCTTGGGTATAGTCTATTTCCTTTATAGATTGATTTTATTTAAGAAGGTGGGATACTTAGTATTTCATCTAAGTTTTTTAGAGTGTCAAAACATCCATCAACATGTACATTTGAAAACTCTAAATAAGCACATTTGGAGACAATTACAACTAGAAATATTTTGAATAAAGTGTTCTTAGGTCTTACAAATAAAATTTCACTTGAAAATACATGTTTTTATTATAATAAGCTAGGACTTCTTCATGGTAGGTTTTAAATCTCTTAAGACAATGTCTTTGGTATTACCTTGTACATAGGGGTTTGAAAATTAATTTCAACACGGTTTAGTTATTTTGAATAGGAGTGGGTAGTGCTCACTAAAGGGAAAACATCTATTTCAAGATGATACTATTATATATCTTCAAAGAAGGGTGTGGTGGAGATATTGGGTATGTAGAATATCAAATACACATATTGTTCCATGTATTGAGATTCATCTTATCTTGTCTCTAGGCAAGTAGGTGTTGTATGAGGAGTATTATTTTGTATAAAAATATTTAATATGTAAGTTTTTCAATCTTTGACCTAGTCTTGTTTAGAAATATTAGTGCTCTGAAGGAAAAGATACAATTGAAAATTTCCCTAGTTAACAAGATTTTTTGTTGCTTCTATGTTAATTTAATACTTAGTTTATTCCTTCCTATGAATTCTCTCAAACTTGTGATGGTAAGAAATCACAAAAGAAGAAATTATTTAGAACTTCAAACACCATGGAACCATCACATGCATCAACATACAAACACATGTAATGACATTCACACACATTCAATAAACATGCAATTCCATGGAAGAACATGCAAATAATGAAAGTGCAACTCACACGATCATATTCACCTCTAGTACATGTAATACCAAATTGATTTTTACAAGTACACATGATTATGCCCATAAAGAAAAATTAAGACACAAGTAATTTTTCACATTAACACTTTGAGAGAAGTAATAAAGATTTCATATTTAATTAAATTTTGATAGTTTAACAATATGTGAATTAATAAAGAATAATAAAGAAGAATAATAAATATAAGAGAAGAAAAACCAATATATGTACAGGGAAAACCCTTTTCTCTAAGAAACCCCACATTTGAAATAACTGAACATTATCCTACCACTCAATATTTATAAAAATATTTCATTCCTCTAATTTTTTGATGACAACTTCAAATCTCATTATTGTCTTCTTAAAATTATAAGAATATTATTATTTTTATATCTTAATCTATATATAACAATATACTAATTAATTGATAATAATTTAAAAAATATTATTCTTTTACATTCAATATATTTGTTTGTTTCTATTTATATTGAATACATGCAAATGTAACAAGTGGAATATGCATATAACTTAGCCTATTCAAACAAGAACATGAAAACCTTAAATGATTAGTAGCTTGATTAGTAGCTTGATTGGATGTGATGATGATTGATTGGATGTGGTTTCTCGTTGATATGATTAGTAGCTTGATATGATGATGATTGATTGGATGTGGTTTCTCGTTGATCCAACAACATGACAATGTGATAAGGATGATTGAGTGATAAACTTGACAGCATAAGGATAGCATATGAAGAGATGATGGAAATGAGAGAAGAGGCCTAAATTTAAAGATTTTTCATGAGGAAAATCAAGGGACAAGATTCAAAGATAAATGGATGGTTGGGATTGAGTGGAGTGTGGTCCCAAATTTGGAGACTTAACCTTGTGACAAGTGTCACAAGGAGAAGTGAGATGCAAGGGTACTTGTCACAAGGAGAAGTGAGATTCAAGGGTAAGTGTGCTCACACGTGTGAGCACACATTGGGAAGAACATGAAAGGGACATGTCCATGACATTTGTAAAAGGTAAGTTGACTTGTAAGTCACATGTTTAAAAAGTAGAGGCTTGTGAAAGTGACATGTCTATAACATGTGTAAGAGGTAGGGTAACTATGATGTGATCTTTCATACTCACATATGTGTGAGCAAGAGGAGGGTAGGGACACTTGTCACATGATGACAAGTTTATATCTTGATCCATGTAGATGGATTCAAGGTCTATGATTTAATGGACAAGGATTGAGGATGAGATTGAATAAAATAATAAGAAAAATGATAATGGAGATTAATTAGCCTAATCAATTAATTAAGTAGGAATTAATTAATTGATTTCGTAGGAGGATTTGTAGGATAAGGTTAAATATAATTAAATAAATATAAATTTATTTAATTAATGGTGAAGGTTGAATTTAATTAAATAAATATAAATTTATTTAATTAAGGGTAAAGGATAAACTTAATTAAATAAATGCAAATTTATTTAATTAAGGGAGAAGACTAAATTTAATTAAATAAATGTAAATTTATTTAATTAAAGGTGATGGGTTAAGATAAAGGAGTAATTAAATAAATAATAAATATTTATTTAATTGGCTAGAATGTGATAAGGTCAAGTGTAGTTGGGTATGGACAATTTAGATGTCTACATATATTATTCTTTTTAATAAAATATCTTAGAAAAATGCCAAGCTAAAAATTGTATAAAAGATATCAGATTAAACTAGGAAAACAATATTCTATTGACTCCCATATAATAAAAATAACATAAAATAAAAAAAATTATTCTTTTGATTCTCATAAATTAAAAATTAATTTTTAAATTCTCATAAACTAAAATCTAATTTTTATATATTACAAATTCAAATTTTTTTAAGCTATTAGCTACCTCAAAAATAAAAATTGAAATTTATGAGAGTTTACACAAACAAAGTCTCTCTAATCTTATGGTTATATTGTACTTTAAATTTTTAAAAGCTCAATTCTATTAGATTTCCACAATCCATGATAATGAAGCCAACAACTTCTAGATTTTGATTGTGTGCAAGTTTTTAATCATCAATGTTTTGGATCACATTCCATGATCCATCATTAGAATGAATGAGAGTTATAAAAGCTTATAAGACTAGATAATTTTATGGATTGTAGAAGCTCGAAACTTTGGACTTTTGATTTTGTCACGCCACTTTTAAAGGGTCTAGGATAGAATTCAACAAATTTTGAGTGGCTAAACATACAAGAGTATGATTTTTCTAAAGAAGGGGTAATTTTTTAGAGTGTGGTAAGTTATTGTGATATTTATCATAATTAAATTGTATAGTTTTTGAATTAAATTTATGATTTTTTATTTTTTTTGTCAATAAAAGTGGAGAACCACTAATTTTATTAATATTTATAATTTTTATACAACTTGGTTCAAAGAGCACCGGTAGGAAAGAACCAGGCAAAGAAAACCTCTGGTCTAGCTCATAAAATCCCAATGGGAAAATTTGATTAAAAGATTACATGAGACGTAAATTTGATTACATGAGACATAAATTTTGTGAATTTTAAATATGAATTGTATTTTAAGTTGTAATTGTAGACACCTAAAATTTGATTAATCTAAATAATTAAATTTTATTATCCTGATTGCTTTTAAATTAAATAATTAACATTCTTCCCCTTCTAGCTAATTAATTCTATTAATTATGCTATGGCCTTATTTGATTAATTAATGGATAATCTAAGACCATTAATTAATTAAATCCCCTTTAGCCCTTCCTCTATTAAATAAAATAAATTTACTTTATTTAATTTAATTCATTAGCCTTTAAATATCCTCTCCCATTAATTAATTCTTAGTTAATTAATGTCACATCCTATTCCCATGAATTAATTAATTCCCCCCTTTTTCTATCCCCTTATTTGAATTAATTCAAATTCAAATATTCCTATTTAGGGCACATGGCTCCTATCTCTTAACCACCTAACCCAACCTAGCCTAACCCCCATATAACCTACCCGCTATCCCTACCCTTGGGTTCCTAACCAACCCTATCCTTCCAAACCAACCCTCCCTCCTAACCTCCATGAGTGCACATTCCTCCTTATTTTCCAAATATTGAAAAATATCTTATTTGGGTGGTTATTCCCCAAAAAGACATGTGTCCTTAAGGACACATGTCATCTCTTCCCAAGACATGTGTCCCTCCCTTGGGACACTTGTCTCTTCCCCTTGGGCCGAGGACAAGCATGGAAAATTTGCTAAATAATTAATGCTTTCTTTGCAGGATCTCGAAAGAGGGTTTTCGTTGAAACAAATTTGCTTTCCTTTATTGATTTTATATTTGCATATGTGTGTCTTATGGTTAATTAGGCACACTTCAATTTCATAAAGGAAATGAATCCCATATCTTTTGTGATTGGCACGTTTGTGCATGTGTAGAGCGGTCCTACTGCTAACACACACTATTCTCTCCCTTGGCTCTCGTAGTCCTAGGTGCAAGAGAAAAGTGTTAGCGACACTCAATTTTCTTTTATAGGTAAGAGGGCTTGTCTCCCTGAGTAGCCTATAAGGTCGGGTGAGGGGAGAACAAACCAAGCGGTACTTTCTTTTGGTCCGCTATATAAATATTTGTGATTTTAGTGAAAGCTATAAATCAACTGGTAACACTGTGTTATACCGATGGTTTCCCTTAGTATCGCCATGCAAATACCTTCGTGATCTTGACAAAAGTCAAAATCCCCTGGTGCTTGTGTGACAGATGTGTAGAAATCTGTATTCTACAGGATGATATATCTCTTAAATGAGCTACCCACTATATGTATAACCACCTGAATACCTCAAAAGTTCTCCCACTACAAACCAAATTATTTTAGCAACCCAAATCCTTCTATTTGTTGACTCAGGCATTGTGATATGTGCATGCCAAAGACACCCCTCATGTACTCCTCAACTTGAGATAATGATTCCTTGGGAGGTCATTACCCTTGGAATTCGAAGCTTGATATGCCCGAGAAGTGTGCGTTGAGGGTGTAGCCATTGCTACCAAGATTCTATCTATTCGGTTGAATGTGGTATTCTGAGCTAGGAGATTCAACATATATTGCCATTTGACTATCTAAGGAAATACTTCACCATTTATTAAATTTTGAGTCATTCTTACTGTAGTGTTGTAAAATTGTGACCCTAGTAGTTTTCGACTACATTAGGGTCCTCACACATGCAAATTCAAATCCTCTAGCCTGATCAGAGACCGAAGATTGCTCAGTTTGCAGTAACAACTTCTTCCTTTGTCTCTACATCACCTCGTTTGCACTCTGCCCTGGAGAAGGGGGTAGGATAGGGGCATGGTGCCACTATCCCCCCTTGGATAGGGGCCTGACGTCCTTGTCCCTGCCCTATTTTGGGGTAGGACCCTTCCTAGGGTTGCATTGTTGGTTGTGCCTCAGGCGGGAAAAACTCACCCGATGTTAGCCCGTGACAAAATTCAAATCCACTAACATGTATTTAAGGGGAATTTGTCCTCTCATTTGCATAAATGGAAATTTGACAAGTTCGATAAGTTGGAGTTGGATAAGATTGGAGTGTGCACAAGCGATCAAGCATTCTTTTCCAGCATTGAGCATTCTGATGTCTCCTTTCAAGGCTAGGTGTTGCATTCAAGTCAAGGATTCAACCATTGAAGAGGAGATTTATTTCAACATTCAATTCCACACAAGCATTTCTATCAACATTGCTACTACAACCTCCCTTGAGGTGATTTACAATTCAGTCTTTCATTTACATCTACTTGCAAGTACTTTGTTTTATTACTTGGTTAATTCCAAACCTGGTGTTTGACCTAAAGGCAAACCCCCAATCCCAACCCATTTTACTCTCTTTTTTGTGTAGGTTGCAGGTGCACAACTGTACTTTTGGATTCAGGATTCATTTGCAGAGGCAAAAAAACCCTTTTTGTTTTGCAGATTTTTTGGAGGACCGTGTACATTCCCACCACGGTCTGGGTAACTTTTCCTCAAATTTGCAGGGTGACTTCATCTCGACATTTTACTACTAGATCTAGGTGCACAACTTCATCCCATATTCCGATCTCAAGTTATAATCGATTCTTTGTCACTTTTGCACTACATAATTCAATCAATTCCTTTCCATTTCAAACAAGAAAGAGGGGATCAACTTAGCATTCCCAATTCATGCGGAATTCAATCTACCATCTTTGTGTGGAGAGATTGAATCTAGTGAATTATCCTCTCCTCTTTCTAATGTACCATGGTGAAAAGTCCTTAAAGGATAATCAATAGTGAAACTCTCACATCTCTTTGATGGAAAGGGTAGTTTTCCTCTTGATCTATCATTCACCATTTTCCCACCATTACATGTTGGTGAACCTGACATCTTGCATGCTTTCCTTTGAACAACATTGCATATTTTTCATTTACAAGTTTCAACTTTCTGCAAACTTAGTGGTTAATTCATTAAAAACAATAGTTTTTAAAATTAAAATTGAATTTGCGATTTGTAAAAATTGCTTGTGGTTATCTTAGATCTGAAAATTGTTTTGATTGTCAAATTCAATTTCCTCCTTGTCTTGTTCAATTTGCAAATAAGATATACAAAATTAAGAGGTTACTTGTTAAAACCCTAATTTTTTAAAATCATCTTGAACATGCAAAAAAAAATGGCTTTCAATTTAATTTTCAGATTTCTGATCGTTCTCAAATTTGTCTTCAATCCTACAATTTAAATTTTCAGTTTCCCCCCTTTTTTGCAAAATTCAAACTTCAAAATTAAGTGGTTAGGTCATCAAACCCCAATTTTTAAAATTAATTGGATTTTATGTGAATTTCAAATCAATTTCATTTACATTCAGATTTCTAAACATTTTCTAAGGTGTCCCTATCCATTAGGTTTGACCCTTTTCAAAATTGCACTTCAATTCCTCTTTTTCTTCAAAACCCTAATAGGGTTCTATTTTCACATTTGTGCCTTCATTTCGCCCATCTAGAGATCATAAAATCTGCCATTTTTTTGGGGTTAGATTTAAAATCATTGTAATATCCATCCCTGAAAAATTTCAAAAAAGGTTGGTCGGACCATGTGCATTCTCGCCATGGTCCTCTGCTTTTTTCCCAAAATTTTGGGAGACTGTTATGACTGCATTTAATATCCTAAATCCAGAAGATTGGCTGATTTTATAGATTTTTTTTCCCTCTAGAATCAGAAATACCTCCCAAATTCAACATTTCAAATTTTAAGAATTTTTTTAAAATTAAGAGGTTAATTACAGTCTGCTCTGATTTTAAAAATTCTTATTTTAAAATTAAGTGATATTCCATTGGTTCTAATTTTAAAATTTCCAATTTCCTTTTATTTTTGGAAACTGTGTCATTCTCTTCTCCCAACAAAGTTCACATTGTGTAATCATTATTTTCTTAAATTTTGCATTACTCAATTTTGTAAGCTTTGTTTCACAATTCAAAATTCAAATTTTCCTCTAGTGCATGAGTTTTACCACTATTAGTCCTACCTATCCTATCTCCGTTAGACAAAGCATTAGAATTAAGGCTTCCCAAGGTTTAATTATTGAGGAGATGGAGTCTAATTTAGGTGACTTCTTTAATGAGGATCATGGTAATTCTTCCCATCCTAATCATGTTCCTATTCACCCCATTGATGGATCCAATGATGAAGAAGGAGCTTTAACTAGGGTTTCTTTAGATCAACTTTCTACATTGGACAATCAATTTGATAGCTTTCAACAATGGATGTCCCAAGAATACCCTAATAGTGAAGCTCTTCCATTAATTGAAGGTCTTAAACACATGCTTCAAAGTGATAAGAATGAAATTGATATATTGTGTGGCATTGCACATATTGTTGATTCTAATGTCATGTCTATCAAGAGTTGTGCCGAAACCCTAGGTTACTCACAACCTTCAACATAAGTCAATCCTTCAATTCCTTTGATTACTCCTATGACTAGTATTCCTACTTTCACATCCAACATCATGGCTACTTCAATTCAAAATGTCATTCCTACAACCATAGGTCATGGGGGCAATCCCTCTTCTTCATTGAATCCTCCATCGTTATCTATGTCTTCCATGAGTGTTCCTATTATTCCTCAACCAATTTGTGACACAAGGAGGCAATTCCTTCAACAAATTTATTCCTCCTTTAAGTGTCCCTTTTCCTACTCAATCGTCACCTATGCCTACTTATCATAATGTCCCACCACCTTATTCTTAGTCCATTCCTTCTTTCAATAACATCACACCACCTTCTCAATCACCTATGTCTAACATCAATTCTTCTACCGAAATGACAATCAACAATCTTTCCCAAACAATGTCTTCCTTACAACAACAAATTGCTTCCATGAGTCAATCCAAGTTTAGTGTGCCCACCTTTGATGTTGCAAGCCCATTTTCTCTTGATATTGTTAAAGCCATGCCACCTAAACATGTTGAGATCCCTCAATTGGAACTCTATAATGGAAAAGGTGATCCTCTTACGCATGTCAAAACATTTCAAACCTTGTGTACTAATTTTGTTTATGATCAAAGATTGCTTGCAAAATTGTTTACAAGAACACTAAGAGATAAGGCTTTATAATGGTATTGCTCTTTGCCTTCTTATTCCATCACTTCTTTTCAACAACTATCAAATGATTTCATCCAACAATTTCAAAACAACATTGGTCCTAAAATCGCTTTGACTAATTTAATGCATTGTAAACAAGGTGTTAAAGAAAAAGTGACTAATTTCATTGGTAGATATAAGCATTTGTGTGCTCAAATTTATTTTCATGTGCCTGATAATGATATTAAAAAAAATTTCATTTCTAATTTACAAAAAGATATCAGGGAAAAGCTTCTTTTGTCTGAGTTTACTTCCTTTCCATAGTTGTGTGCAACACTCCACAATTATCAATTGGCTGTGAGTCAAATGGAGCAATCCACTCCTATGGATCCTAGTGATAAGAGGGAGAGTTTTCAACAACTATCTGTGAAGTTCAAACCAACAAAAAGCTTCACCAAGTTCAATGATCCAATCAACAACAACCATGTGAATGCTACAACATGTGTGCCTTCTATTTCAAAAATTTTCCAAAGAGAAAGATTGTTCACTCCTTTGAATGAATGTTTACATAGTGTGTATGGTGAAAATGGATACAATAATAACAGAATTGAAAGACTAAATGAATTCAACCACCAAACCCTAGCCTAACAACAACAAAGATCCACCATAACATATGAAGATTACCTAAGACAATGTAAATAAAACAAAATCACAAGGATTATACCATCACATGTCCAATAGGGTTTTGATCTCCATTCTTCCTATCTCCATTGATCTTGCTTGATATATTTGCTCTCAGATTTTAATATGCACAAGAGCTCAACAAAGAACAGAATGTGGTTGCAAGTAGGATCGTAGTGTAGTCGAGTCCTCCAAATTGTCGATTAGGCTGAGTGATTAGGATGATTGATTAGAATGCATAGAATGATTAGGGTTTGATAATGAAGAAAGCATCTCCTTAAATAGAAGACACAATAAGAAATGGAGGGTTAAGATTGAGAGGTGTAAAAAGAGAGGTCGGCTAGGATTAGAGGGTAGGTAAAGGAAATAATAAAATAATGAAAGGGGTAGGTAGTGTATGAATTAAGAGATGAATGACATGTGTCATAGATGGAAAAGGTTAATGAATTAATTAAATAAATAAAGATTTATTTAATTAATAGAAGAAGTGGGATCAATTAAATAAATAAAAATATTTATTTAATTTAGGAAAAGGATAATTTAAATAAATAAATGTATTTATTTAAATGAGAAATAAGGCTAGAAGAGGATAAATGAATTAATTAAATAAATAAGGATTTATTTAATTAATAGAAGAATTAGGCTTAGATAATTAAATAAATAAAATATTTATTTAATTAGACTGGACAATTTTAGGTGTCTACACATAGTATTATGTCTCAGTTATCACACATAAATGTTATCAGACTTCCTCCTATAAAACAAATTGATCCTTCCAAACTTGCATCCCCTTATTTTGATAACAATTCCTTTTGCCAATTTCATCGTCAACCTGGTCATGATACCGAGAAATAAGGTTCAAGACTTGATTGATAATAATACTATATCTGTGGCAGATGTGAATGATAAAGGGAATAAATCAATAGCCCCTCCTAATCAAAATCTTAATATTTTCACTGATCCCTTGCCATCTCATACCTCTAACATTATTGAGATTATGCCTAATTCTCTGTCTTCTGAAGAATTCACCTCTATGGCTCCAAACTTGGTTAATATGGTAGAAATACAAGATATGCCTAAGGATCCTTGTATTACATTTGACCCTAGAGAGACCATTAGAGCACCTGATGGCCCTTTATACATAGTTGCGAAGGTTAAGGATATCCCTTGCCGTGGTGCCCTAATTGATCCTTATTGCATAGTTAATGTCATAATTGAGGAGTATCTTTTCACTTTATGATTGCACAAACCAATATATGATGCTTCTAATGTGGCTGTGAAGTTATTTGATGGCTTCTCTTGTCCTACCATTGGTTCTATCACCCTTCCTGTTGAGGTTCATACTAAATCCATGGATGTTGACTTTGTTATCATACCATCTTCTAAGGAATTCCATGTGAAGTTGGGCTATCCTTGGCCATCTTCCATAAAGGCTATTGCTTCTCCACTCCACAAGTGTCTTAAATTTTCTCACAATGGAGAAATCATAACCGTGAACCATAGCTTATTTCGTCCATCTGAAAGAAGCCCTGGTGTTCCTATTGATCTCTTTTGGCCTAAACAATTTCAAACTCTTCCATCAAGGAGGGATGCTCTTTTTCAATATTATAAAAAATGGAAGAAATATATGATCTTATCCTTAAGTCAACCTAGATCCCCAACACTTGACATTCCTATTATTATTCAAGATAAGGTTCTTCCCTTGTCAAATAGAACTAATCTCCCTCCTAAGGAAGATTGTCCACCTACCCCTATGGATGTGACTTTACCTTCTCTTAAGGAGAACAACAATATTCTTCCTAAGGTTAGACCTATACCTCCTCCTTATGATGGACCTAGTCTCCTTCCTACACCTAATATTCCTCCTTTCTATGGCATAGTTCCACCTCCTTCCTCTTATCGAGAGAAGAGGCCTGCTTCTCCTATTGTTCAACTTAAAATACCTCAACTATCAAGGAGAGAAACATTCATACCTATTCAAGTATTCCTCCTCCTTCTCAACCTTGCACTAAGACTCAACAGAATCGTTGTGCGAGAGAATGTCGACAAAGACGTCATGTTTGAGCTTGTGAAGCTATCTCTCAAAATAATCGATCTCCTCAGACTTTGATAGTTGACATGATTCCCTTTTCTCCTAAGAAAGATGTTCAACCTACATCTCCAAATCATAAGCTGCATTAAAAATGTGATGGTTTTACTCCTATTCATGTTCATGCTCCTCTTTCTCTAAACTTTGATGAAGAAATGGGTAAAAATGTTATTCATAATGGTAATACAACAACTAATGCTTCTGATAGTGAGTATGAGTATGTTGATGTGGACAAGCATTTATCAAATGAGTTTTACAAACCCTAGTCCTAGCTCCTCGAATCGTACAAAGTGACTTACAACATGAGCATAGTCATTGTTTGGATCTTGTGATAGATCCATCTGCTATGCTCGATGTCGCTCCTCTAGCATGTTGCTCGCCTTCTCAAAATAGTGATCAACAAGATTGGGAGGCAGAAGTCATGCTAGATTAGTGATACTAGCAGTGTAGATCTCTCTCTCTCTCTCTCTCTCTCTCTCCTTTCTTTCTCTTTTGTGACCATTCTTCTATGTGTATCCCTGTTCTTTTATTTTTCCCTTAATGTCTACTTGGGGATGATGCAAAGCATTGAGATCTTTTCTTGGTCTCTTTCATGTTGACTCAAAAGACATCCTCTCTTTCCTTTCTTCTAAGGCAGTGTCCTTCTTTGGGGAATGAAGATTATTATATGCATATACATACATGATATACATGAGTTATCATACAACATATTGACCTCGAGGAAAGTGACACTACCTCATGTTTTGTGTTCATTATCCTTTGGTTTATACCTCGATTGGGGGCTAAATCCTTGTGATAACGTGCTCCTTCCTTTTCTCTCTTGGGTGTATCGTACCTTAAAGCAATCACTCCTGATAAGGCGCGCGCGATCGCTTTAACATGGGGGAATACACTCCACTCATATTTTCCTTCTTGTGATACTTAGAATTACTTAGTGAATCTTGTTTTGCTTTTTAATCTTTGGTATCCTTGCTTTCATGACTCATAGTGAAGGGAACTTTGTTACTTGCAGTCATGGTTCTCCCCTTCTTGATCTTCCCTTTTACTTTGTCAATTGAAGTCATAAGATCCTAAGTCCACTGGGGGCTTGGTGCATCTTGCCTCCTTGACGTGGTAAAAGTCTTTCAATCTTGTTTCCTTGTACTTTATCGACAGTATTGGCATACACTTATACTCTTGCCAAAGTGGGGCTAAATGTAGTGTCGTAAAATTGCGACCGTAAAATTTTTTGATTGTATTAGGGTTCTCACGCATGTGAATTCAAATCCTCTAACCTGATCGGAGACCAGAGATTGCTTAACTTGTAGAAACAACTTCTTCATTGGCCTTTGCATCACCCCATCCACACTCTACCCTGGAGAAAGGGGTAGGACAGGGCCATGGCACCCCTGTCCCTGCCCTATTTTGGGGCAAGACCCTTCCTAGGTTTGCATTGTTGGTTGTTCCTCGGGCGGGAAACTCCCCTGATGTTGGCCCATGAAGAAATTAAAATCCACTAACATGTATTTAAGGAGCATTTGTCCTCTCATTTGCATAAGTGGAAATTCGATAAGTTCGATAAGTTGGAGTTGGATAATATTAGAGTGTTCACAAGTGATCAAGCATTGCATTGAGCATTCTCAAGTCTCCCTTCAAGGCTAGGTGTTGCATTCAAGTCAAGGATTCAACCATTTAAGAGGAGATTGATTTCAACATTCAATTCCACACAAGCATTTCTATCAACATTGCTACTACAACCTCCCTTTAGGTGATCTACAATTCATTCTTTCATTTACATCTAGTTGCAAGTACTTTCTTTCATTACTTGGTTAATTCTAGAACTAGGGTTTGACCTAAAGGCAAACCCCCACTCCCAACCCATTTTTCTCTCATTTCTGTGTGTAGGTTGCAGATGCGCAACTGTACTTTTGGATTCAGGCTTCATTTGCAGAGGCGGAAAAACCCTTTTCATTTCACAGATATTTCAGAGGATCGTGTACATTCCCGCCACGGTCTGGGCAACTTTTCCTGAAATTTGTAGGGTGACTTCATCTCGTCATTTTACTGCCAGATCCAAGTGCACAACTTCATCCCATATTCTGATCTCAAGTTATAATTGATTCTTTGTCACTTTTGTAGTACATAATTCAATCAATTCCTTTCCATTTTTATCAAGAAAGAGGGGATCAACTTAGCATTCCCAATTCATTCAGAATTCAATCTACCATCTTTGTGTGGAGAGATTGAATCTAGTGAATTATCCTCTCCTCTTTCTAATATACCATGGTGAAAAGTGCTTGAAGGATAATCAATAGTGAAACTCTCATCTCTCTTTGAGGGAAAGGGTAGTTTTCCTCTTGATTTATCATTCACCATTTTCCCACCATTACACTTGCATGCTTGTTGTGTTTGGTGTCAAGAGTATTTTATCAAAACATCAGTCTAGTGGGTTTGTAGTCTAGAATAGCGGGTTTGCAGTCCATTATAGCAGGAATGCTACCAAATTTGAGCTAGGAGTGATATACTTAGCATAGTCACTGTCATTCTACAGTATCGTGGGTTTGCATCTCAGACTCATGGGTTTTTCTCTCTATTGTGGCTGGTTTGCACTGTCAGTTTTGGTCCCATCTTTGCAGTCCCATTTTTAGCAAGTTTGTCATTTATTTTGGCGGGTTCGTTGTCTAGCATAGCGGGTTTACTACCTATTTTAGGGGGTTTTCTTTTTACTACTATTATGTTGTCCACGTCTTCGGTCAAGTTAATATTCTAATATGTTATAGTGGGTTCGTGGTCTACTGTGGCAAGTTCGCTCTGTCCTATGGTGGGTTTGTTGTTTTAGTTTAGATATGCTGTCAAAATTGCATCACACCTCATATTTTTTGATCTTTTATGTTGGGTGCCTTTGGCTAGTGATATTTTGGTCTCTTGAGTGTTGTCACGCTGCCAAAATTTTGTTTGCATCACATTAGAACTCTTAGATCTTCACCTTTGGTTATTATTATTTTGGTCTCTTGAGTGTTGTCACGCTGCCAAAATTCTATCTGCATAACGTTAAAAATCTTAGATCTTAATCTTTGGCTATTAATATTTTGGTCTCTTGAGTGTTGTCATGAACTGCAAAAATTCTTTTTGCATCACGTTTAGAATGATTAGATCTTTAGCTTTGGTTATTGGTATCTTGGTCTCTTGAGTGTTGTCATGCTGCCAAAATTTTATTCGCATCACGTTAGAATTCTTACATCTTTAGTTTTGGTTAAGTGGTATTTTGGTTTCTTGAGTGTTGTCATGTTGTCGAAATTCTACCTAGCTTTTCATAGGACTGTTTGGTTGTCAAGATAATCCTCCTCTTAGCATGTTTGATTCATTTTGTTGGTTGACTTGTGTCGGCAAGCTGTTAGTTGTCCTGTTTGAGCTGATCTTGCATCATATTGCTATTATGTCTCGTTCATCTTCCATTCATTAATCTAGGTCTTTCCATCCCCTTGGGGTTTTCATTGGTCTTGGTTTTGATCAGATAGTCTGCATCCTTTTCGCGACAGTTATCATCTTTCCTTGGACTATATCGTGTCCCAAGGTTGCCATCTCGTAATTCATTGTGATCTTATCACCTTGAGCTAGAGGTTCGATTCATAATGCTTTACCTTACTGGGTCTTTTGTTTTGGTGTAACCTCCTAAACTATCCCAATGTCACATTTGATCCTCCATAGACAATATTTGATCATTTTTTAGGTTGTCATTTCTTCTCCACCCAATCAAATCAATCTGTTAATCCAATTTCTCGATCTTGTAATTCACACTTTTTGTCTTGTGTGGTTCATGCCTATCAATACTCGACCAAGATCTAGATAGGCTATGGAACAATAATCTTAGTTAGGATTAGGGTTTTCAGATCCACAATAAAACCATGAGTCTGATGTCAATCCCATCATTATAGGAAATGTTCCCACTAATTATGATACTTTTCCTCTTGTCATCTTTGATGACATCATGATCAATCAACCAGATGACATAGATTCCCAAATCAATCTGGCTGACCAATTCTTAGCTAATGCAGATAATGCTCGAATGGTTGATGAAATCATTGAAGCTCGCAAAAATATCATTTTTGCCAACATGGTTGCTAGTGGCATGACTATCGCATCACCTAATGCATCTATAACTGCAAGTAAAAAAAAACATCAAACCCAACTACCCATACCCACGCACAAATAACTCGAGATGAAAAGACCCACACACCAATGAGACTCTTGGTGCAAGTATATGAACTAATTAAATTAGTTTAACTTCTCAAGGGGTGTCCCATTGTTCTCTATCTCATAGGATCCCTAAAGTCAATGTTTTGCTCTCAGATCATTGAGCAAATGACTTAGGAATGACAACTCCAAGAATGAGTGATATTTGATCTACATGCATGAATTCATTCTAAGATCTATATGATGTGTTAATTCTATGATAATTAAGCTTAAGATGAAGATAATGATATGATAAAAGATTTACAAAATTATCCTAACATGATATACTAGCCTAGCATGAATATTCTATGATATGAAAAATGCTTCTAAATGTTATTATGATGATTTAACAAAGAGAGGCTAAGATGCTTAGTTAATTAGGCTATAATGTGGATTCATGAAGACTTGGAGATTAATATATATGGAAATGAAGAATGAGAGTTCTATTTATAGGGAAAATAGGGCAATGGATGGTTAAGATTGAATAATCTTAACAAGGGCTAAGATTGAAAGCTATCAATCCATGTTTACAATTCTCACCAATGAAATGGTGACAATTGTCAACAAGAGGTTGCTTGAGAGGAGATGCAAGAAGCATTAAATGCCTGAGAAGACATGAAGGTTACCTTAGGAGGTAAGGGTTAAGGTTAGGTTAGGGTTATCCAATGGATAAAGCTTTTACCCAAGGGATAAACTCTTGTGCAAGGGTTAATAGGATAACCATGGTCAAAGCCATAAGCGTTTGATGAGACCCTTTAGTTAGAAGGATGGCTAAGTTAGAGGAAAGTCTCTAACCAAAGGTGAAAGATGAGTTAACTATAAATGGTTATGTAAGAGCCTTTAATGATTTGGAAGACTTTAGAGGTTAACCATTTGAAGACACAAAGCCTTTAATGGTTATTGAAGACTTTGGAGGCTTTGAGAAGTAACTTCCCTTTGCTTAGGAATGTGACAATAATGAGGAGATGAATTAGGCTAAATTGGAAGTTATTAGAAGAATCTAGAAGGGGTTTAGGAGGCAAGTGGGAGATGTAGGAAAATGCAAGTGGATGAGGAAAAAGGATTTTAATTAAAATAAAACTACTTTATCTCAACTAAAAATAGATGCAACTTGCATAAATACAAGTGGGGCGATTTAATAAATAAATTAGATTTATTTATTTGCAAGGATAAATTTAATTAAAAAGAGAGAAAGGGGATTTAATTAAATAAAGTGATTTATTTAATTAAAGGCTAGAAAAGGTTTAGGTGAATTTAATAAAATAGATTGAGTAATTCATTTAATCAAATAGATGAAAATGAAGAAATTAATTAAATAGAATTTAATTAAAAGGAGGAATTGGGTTAAAATAAATATTAAATATTTATTTAGGAAAGTGGTCATATTTATACGTCTACATTTTTCCCCTCTTTGAAGTGACATGTGTGCACATGTTGATTCAAAGAAAATTGTTGGATATGCTACCAAAATTTGATCAATATGATGTTGTGTGTTAAAGTTGTCAATATGATACCCCAGATGTAGATTTGATGAATGATATTGATGATGCCCCCTCGGGAGATGAATCAAGGATCTAGTGAAAAGTTGTCAAGTTGATGAGCGTTTTTGAATTAATTGCAATATGAGAATATTGACTGCATTGTATGCACATTATTGATTCATCTTCTGAAAAAATGATGCTGATGAGGTTTAAAAATGAAAAAGTGGGAGTAAAATACATGCCCCACTTATTAACCCTTTGATTTTACCCTATTAAAAGGTAAAAAGTGACTTTGAAAATCATTTGTACACTTGTCTCTTTGTGATTGTGACATTTGGAGCTCTAACGACGATGTCGATTCCATACTCGAACCGATTTGAGTGCGTCAGGTGATACTAGAGATCTGCCGCATATGACCCACCAATAAGTGGCCAAAATCCATCTTCGCTTTTGATTAATTTTATTTATTTTTGTCACGTTTTTCAATTTTGGGTCAGATTTTACCGGTTTAGCACGTCGGGTAAGTTGTCTAGCGCATACGATAGGAGTTTTAGCACATAGAAAACCCTAGGTAGGTTTAGCATCTGAGTGCCACATTGTAGTGTGGTTGGGGGGTAGGTTAGCGCGTAGGATGATTTAGTGCATAGGGTCTTCATAGCAGCGCAATGGGTAGACCAGGTAGCGCGTAGGGTGTTTTAGCACGTTGGGTAAACAGGGTAGCATAAATGGTGTGTCAGTTAGCGCGTGGTAGCAAGATGGCGCATAGGGTATGTTTGATAGAGCATTTGTGGTAAAGTTTAGCGCATATTTGGCAACTTAGCGCATTGGGACCCTGATTTAGCGCATAGGCTAAAAAGTTGGAAAAAAGTGTGTAAAAAATGCATCGCCAGTCAAATGGATTGGATAGGTTGCGTGGATGTTGAAATGGGTTCATCGATTGGTCTGATATGATTCATGATCTGATGTGAGTCCTTTTTTGTGATGATGTCTAATTCTGATATGCTACTAGATTACGATATGAGTCTATGTTCGATATGGATCTTGTTTCGATATAAGTTGTTGTTCGATATGAGTCAAGTTGTCAATATGAATTTGATTTCGTTATGGGTCTTTGATTTTGATATAGATTTTAATTTTGATATGGGTCCTTGAGTTTGATTTCAATATGGGTCTTTGATTTTGATATGGGTCCTAATTTTGATATGAGTCTTGATTTCGATATGGGTCTTTGAGTTTGATTTCGATATGGGTCCTGATTTTGATATGGGTCTTGATTTTGATATGGGTCCTGATTTTGATATGGGTCTTGATTTCGATATGAGTGTTGATTTTGATATGGGTCTTTGAGTCTAATTTCGATATGGGTCTTTGATTTTGATATAGAACCTAATTTTGATATGGGTCTTGATTTCAATATGAGTCCCGATTTCAATATGGGTCTTGATTTCGATATGAGTCCTGGTTTCAATATGGGTCTTGATTTGAGTCTTGATTTCGATATGGGTCTTTGAGTCTGATTGATTCACTAAGTGACGTGAATATGTTTTTGATGTGCTTTTGATATGATTTGCATTCTCAAGTTGATCTACTGCTGAGTTTTGATAGATTTGATGGAATTGAGAACTGATGATGGATATGTGTTGATTTTGCAGGCAGAGCTTGGTGTACTATAGTCTCGGGAGTGATTTCCAAGGCCATGGACACTTATCTCGTGCTTGTCATAGGCTGACATAGATGTGATTGAGAGATGTGGGTTATCATCTTTGCTAGACATGCCTCAGTATATCATTAACTGGGGGCTACTGAAAACTTTTGCAGAGAGGTGGCATAGTGATACAGACATCTTTCATCTGGTGACTGGTGAGATGACAGTCACACCAGAGGACTGTTATCGGATTTTATAGATTCCAGTGATTAAGGATTTACTACCTTATGAGAATATTGAGGAGGGTGGTATAAAGGCTCTCCGCTGTATCTTTCAGGATGATGAGATTAGTGGCTATGAGATCCCATGGCAGGAGTTTTTGGATTTTGGTTACGTGTCGCTGCCTTCAGTATTAGCAGGTTTCATTGATGGGTTCCTGTGTCCCGACCGTAGGTCAAAGGGACTAGCCGTTGGATGAGGATTGGTTCTAGAGGATATGGTGGCACAGGGATGCAGGTTTGCATGGGGGTTTTGCATGTTGGCCCATCTATACAAAGAGCTTCACCAGGTAGTATATCTGGGATATACTAGTCTATCAGTTGGGGTGACATTGTTATAGGTGTGGGCTTGGGAGCATATACTAGTGTCAAGACCGCTTGTAGACAGGGATAGGCCAATTGGTCAGGCATATGTTTATGGGTACATAGGTGTAGTTATCCAGTGTAAGCTGCGCAAATTGAAGCATTGGCGGAGGGTATTGGATGATATTGATACGATCATCTAGAGACCGTATATGGATTGTGAGGTGTGGGTAGAGGATGGGTTAGAGATGCCCTATGTATATATGTTGAGGTACCTGATTGGGCAGACACCCTTTATTATTGAGCAATTTTTGCACAGTCGTGTTCATCGACAGTAGGGTAGACAACACAAGATACCACAGGGAGCCTATTTATATGCTTGTCGATAATAGGATGTGCTAGAGTGGGGGCCTACCCTAGATAGCAGAGCAAATGTAGATGATAACATGTCCCTGGTGGGATAGATCTGGGATTACGGGGCTGGGGTAGTGGTTGTTGGGATGATAGAGGAGTTCTTAGACTACTTTGTGGCAAATGTTGTGGCACACATTTTTGATCCAGTAGAGTTGTTGCCAACTTTCAATGATGATGAGGAGGAGCAACCACAAAGGTGAGGGGGTGTCAGATGGAGAGAGGAGGATGAGGGAGAGGGGGGAGGAGATGGAGGTGGAGGAGATGGGGGTGGAGGAGATGGAGGTGGATGAAATAGAGGTGTAGATAGAGGTGGAGATAGAAGAGGTAGAGGAGATAGAGGTAGAGTGGGTAGAGATAGAGGAGGTGGTGGAGATAGAGGTAGAGGGGGTGGTGGAGATAGAGGAGGTGGTGGAGATAGAGGTAGAGAGGGTGGTGGTTTTGTTCTTAGTGTGGGTGGGGGTGGTAGGATAGGTGTAGTGCTAGCTACTGTGGGAGGGATAGAGGATGACAGGCAACTGACCCAAAGGAGGAGATCTGACGTTATACCTCTGCCAGTGCCTCAGATAGGGACATGTGTAGGTGGGACCATAAAATAGGTACCCGTTTAGATCAGGGTGCCCACCCAGTGACAAGATTTCAGATCAGAGCATTACAGGTCTTGGTGCAGGAGCTACACGCATAGGTGTTTGTACAATAGCGACAAATTACACAGCTATAGGCAGAGGGGGATACAACAGTAGACTGCCAGGGCTGAGCAGAGGCCCTTGCAGATAGGTTAAAGAGAGCCTCAACCGGTGCCCCACTCTGACACACACTGAGAGAGGTATAGTACTTGACCAAGGAGGATGAGTATTATAGGCGCTTATATGAGGAGATGGTCCCTCAAGATCATAGAGATCCAAGCTATGCTGTAGTGGCATCCACTCGATCTGGTTGTAGTCATATGAGGATAGAGAGAAGAGGTGTTACGGGGCCTGACCGACGTGATCCATCTAGTGGAGATCTGGGAGCTGGGACATATGTTGCTAGACCATCTGCCTTAGAAGATAGTCATACCTGAGAGACTTGTTTTGTTGTATTGACCACTTTTTGTTGTATTGACAAACATAATATCCCTTGTACATTTTGACAGTTCTGATATATATATATATATATATATATATATATATATATATATATATATATATATATATATATATATATATATATATATATATATATATATATGGATATGGCTTTGATTTTACATAATCCACATGTGATGTGTTATTTGATGATGATATGATTTATGATGTGGATTATTTGATATGATGATACTATGAGGATGATTAGATGCTTAAATAATAATGATGATCTTGATCTCTTAATGTTGATTATGTATTTGTGTTTACTTTGATATCAGATGTGATGTTATCTGAATGTGATGATTTGTGAGATGTATCTTGACAATGAGATGAATGATAATGATAATGATGTGAGATGTATCTTGAAAATGAGATGCATGATAATGATAATGATGTGAGATGTATCTTGAAAATGAGATGCAGGATAATGATAACGATGTATCTAATGCAAGATTAACATAATATGCAATCTAATGCAATTGCATGAGACTAAATGATCACTTTAATTTCGTCGTTGTCATTCCCGTTTAGTCACTTGTTTGTACTCTTTTTGTCATCATTGAGATTTTGATATGTTGAAAGTTAATGCTAGCATCATGGTATAATTGAACCATAATGACCTGAGTATAACTTACATGGATTTTGATATTGCAAGATGATAGAAGCGTTGAGGTATAATTGAACCAAGATGACCTGAGTGTTACTTGCATAAAATAGACAAGAGTTAACCATTTTTATGTGTAAAATGGAAAATGTCTTAAGTGATATGTTTCTAATCATGTCTCGAGAAAAATTTGCACCATACAGATGATTGCCTCACAGACAAAAAACCAAAGAAAATACCAAATTTCCTCGTTGCTTCTCTAGCTCAGTGCATCCTTGAGTAGCTCAGGAGATCTAATGATTCAGAAATCAAGATACAAATAGTCAAAAATTCATGCCAAAATGCAAACAAATCATAATACAAAATAAATCATCCATTTGTGTGTGTTGAAGTTTCAGTTGGATAATGATCCTATTTTCTAGTCCGATGAGCAGTTCTGACAATGGTTTCCCTGGTATGCTGCGATCCTTGTTTGTTGTCTGAATGCTATAATGAGATGAATGTTGCCCCCAATTATGAACAATCATCGATGTGGATATATACGTTGATCACCAAGCCATGGTGAGATATGATATGGATAACTGTTTAGATAATCAAGGATAGTGACTACGCTTAGTATGTCTGTGATAACACTGCTTGTATAAGTGTTCGACGATTGCTATTAGCTTAGACAAGATGGATCAAAGATATGATGTAAGTACTAATAGATAGAGGATATTTTCTCTCACAAATAGCGCCTATTGCTAGGTTTTCACCACTTGTTTTTATTGCACTCTTTGATATGTTTTTCATTTTTTTGTTTATATTTTTCTAATTTTTTGATTTTTTTTGCTATTTTGTTTGATCCATGCATTGGACGACTCAAGTGTAGAACTTATTTAGATGGATTTTGTTGGTTGGTTCATCAAGCACATCACCCTCTGAAGTTGACAATTGATATGCTCCTGATCCGTAGGCTGATATGATGACAAAGGGTCCCAACTAGTTAGGTTCAAATTTCCCCTTCTTTTCTCGATCTTGCTGATTTCTGGGATTTTCCTTTAGGATGAGATCATCGACTTTGAAATCCCCTAGGATGACTTTGTGATTATAGATTCTACACATTCATTGCTAATATGCCTTGAGATGGTCATAGGCAAGTTGTCATTTTCATTAAGAAGCTCTAGTTCCTGCAACCTGTTTACTCGATATTCCTCATCTGGTATGAGGCCCTTCAAAGATACTCAGAGAGATGGAATTTCTACCTCAAGAGGTATAATTTCTTCTGAACCATACACCAATGAATATTTCATAGCCCTTGTAGGTGTTCTAATACTAGTCTTGTAGGCCCAAAGTGCCGGATTGAGTTGTACATGTTAATCCTTGCCAACACCATTTACTATTTTCTTAAGTATTTTTCAGGATTGTTTTGTTTGATTCTTCTGCTTGGCTATTTCCCTATGGGTAGTATGGTGTGGAGAAGTGATGTTGGATTCTTGAAAGGACTTCTGTTATATGTGATGATAGAATTGGGAATGCCATGGCTGCAAATGAGATAGTTGAGGATGAATGATGAGATCTGTTTTCCAATTATGGTGGTCATTGGGACTGCTTCAATCCACTTGGTGAAGTAATCTATGGTGGTGATAATGAACTTATGCCCATTTGAAGAGGAAGGATGAATCTTCCCTACCAAATCAAGTCCCCACTGATAGAAAGGCCAAGATGTGGTGAATGGTTGTAGCTCCTGTGCTGGTGCATGTATGAGGTTGTCATGCATTTGACATTTGGGAAATTTCTTAGCAAATTGATAGGACTCTCTTTCCATTGTCGACCAGTAATATCCCATTCTCAAAAGTTTCTTGGAGAGAGTAGGACCACCTTAATGCGTACTGCAAATACCTACATGAAGCTCATACAAGGAAAAGTCAGATTCGTTACGATCGAGGCATCAAAGAAGAGTACCATCTAGCGATCGATGATAAAGTGTGTCAGTGGTTAAGGTATAACGGGCGACTTGTTGGATGAAGCTACGTTTTTGGTTGCAAGATAGGTTGGGTGGGAGAGTATTGTTTTTTAGATAATCATAGATCTTCTTGTATAGAGGTGAATCCAAACTGGTTAGGGCATAGATGACTTGGGATGCAGAATTATCATAGGCTGGGGAAAACAATTGCTCTACCAGGAACTCGTAACGACTTTGTTTATCTGGAATTTGCAGCAGTGAGGCAATAGTGGCCATTGCATCAGCAACTCTGTTGTCCAATCTTAAAATTTGCTCAAAGGTGATGTGCACAAACTATTTTTTGAAGTCATTCTTTGTTTATCTGGAATTTGCAGCAGTGAGGCAATAGTATCCATTGCATCGGCAACTCTGTTGTCCAATCTTAAAATTTTCTCAAAGGTGATGTGCACAAACTATTTTTTGAAGTCATTCACTATTCTCTTGTAAGGCATTAGCTTATCATCTTTCATTTGATAGTCATTGTTGATTAGATTGATAACTAATTGAGAATCCCCATAGACTTTCAATATGTGATTCACCATTCTACAACCACCTTGATTTTGGTTACCAAGGCTTCATACTCAACAATGTTGTTGGTGAATGGAAACATTAGTATGTAAGGTCTTGGAATTGTGTGCCCCTCTGGAGTGATGAACAAGATACCTGCACCCAATCCATGTTGTGTATAGGATCCATCAAAGTATAGGGTCCATTGTTTGGGGGTGATAGTGAGTACATCCATATTTGGAAATTCCACTTGTAGTGGTTGTTGGTCTAGTAATGGTGCTTCTGCCAGTTGATCTACAATTACCTGTCCTTTGGTAGCTTGTCGTTCTATGTATTGAATATCAAACTCACTTAAAATAACGACCCATTTAGCTAATCCTCCTGTGAGAGTTGCCTTGCTGAGTAGATACTTGAGAGGATCAATTTTTGCTACTAGCTTGATTGTGTGGGCTAACATATAGTGGTAGAAATTTTGAGAAGCAAACACCATTGCCAAGAAAGCCTTCTCAATGAATGTATAATTGAGTTCATATCTATTCAAAGTCCCACTGATGTAATAAATAGCCCTTTCTTTGCCTGCTGGATCTTCTTGTGCTAGCAGTGCCCCAATGATACTTTTGTTGTTGATATATAGAGGATGAGTGGCTTGCCTGCTATTGGTGGTACCAAAACTGGCGGATTCATTAGATATTGTTTGATTTGGTGGAATGATTCTGCACATTTGTCTTCCCATCTGAAAGGTATATTCTTATGAAGCAGATGATTGAATGGGAGACATTTGTCTACTAGCTGAGCTATAAATCACCTGATGGATTGCAACCATCCCTACAAAGATCTGAGTTGGCTAATGTTTTTAGGAGGTGGTATCTCCATGATAACCTATACCTTTGTTGGTTCTACTTTGATGCCCTTTTTTAATACAATGTATCCCAATAGTTTGTTGAATGTGACCCCGAAGACACACTTCTTAGGGTTTAGTCTGACCTTGAATTTATCCAATCATTGAAAGATTTTATCTAGTATGCCTAGGTGTTATGCTCGGGTGAATGATTTAGCTAGCAAATCATCCACATAATCCTCCATGAAAGTATGCATCATATTGTGGAAGATTGTTGTCATGGCTCTTTGATAAGTTGCACCAACATTTTTCAAGCCAAAAGGCATGATGTTCCAACAATACGTTCCCCATGGACAAGTGAATTTAGTTTTATCTTGATCCTCTGGGGCTATCTTGATTTGATTATAGCCAAAGAAGCCATCCATTAATGATAACATTGTGTGCCCTACTATTAGATCTACAATAGTGTCGATGCTTGGCAAAGGAAAGTCATCCTTCGTACATGATTTGTTGACATCCCTAAAGTCTATGCATATTCTGATGCTTTTATTTGGTTTGGAAACTAGTACATTGTTTGAGAACCATTCAACATAGTCTATAGGTCGGATGAATCCGACATCTAATAACTTCTTTAGTTCTACTTTGACAAATAATGCCACATGTGGATTCATCTTTCTTAATTTATGCTTGACAGGTTTAGCTCTAGGAGTGATGGATAAGTGATGCTTGATTAGATTTGGATCTACCCCTGGCATGTCAGCATAAGACCAAGCAAAATTGATTTGCTTTTCCTTGAAGAATTTGGTAAAATCTAGTTGTTCTCTTTCTGTGAGTGATTCTGCTAGATGTATGGTTATGACTACTGCTTCATTGCCAATATTTATTGATTGATTTGGCTCAATCAATATTGGTGACCTCTCTTGGTAATGTTCAGGAAGATTGCCAAGTCTCCCATCTTTAGGTGCCTCAAAAAGGTTTTCACCCTCAGATACATCCTTTATTTTTACTTTTTTGTGATCTAATACTACCATTAGATGGTTTTCACCGTTAGATCCATTTTTTAATTTCATTTTTGTGTCAGAGAGACTTGGCACTCTCCTGATTGCAAATATCATTATTTTTTTCACTGGTGGTGCACGTTTCTATGTTGACTAAGCATAGGTATTGGACAATGGATTCATTGTTTGATAATATTGGTATATCATGATGTTTAGGTTCTTCCTAGTCTATGAGATCAGGATATATGAGGGGTAGGGAGTCACTTGATGGGTTAAGATCAGCTGTCGTAAGTGTCATGATGGAGTCATCGTTATAGTTGCTTGGGATACTAGTGAGGTCTATGATATTTTCGAGGTCTTTGATAGTATTCTATTTGATATTTCCTTATTCATATTGTCTCTACTCGTTCTCACTAGCCTCATAGATATGTCGCTGTCCGAATTCAAGTGGTCGAGATCCCGAGCCTTGTCCCTCTTGAGAAAGGGGTGTGTATGTGTGGATTATATCCACCTCAATATTTTCAGTAACATTAGAGCAACTATCCCACTCATATTCATTGGAATTGATTTTAGAATCACTGTCCCAGGTTACCTCGTTGTATCTGACAGGTATGTTGTATGGTGAGAAAAGATCATTGATGATTGACACCAGTTTAGTAGCTTGTTCTGATTTGGGATCGGTAATTGTTTGTACTCTTTGAATTTGTTCGTATACTATTTCCCTTCTATGATTAGAAATTTCTTTAGGTGGTGGCTCCACCTTGGTTTGATCAGGTTCTTGCACATGATGTACTTTTTTATAAGAAGCTTCCTCCTTTTGAATAGCAATCTCTTCTTGTTGTTTCTCATTTTCTTGATGCTTTTTCTCCTTCCTTGTCTTTTTTGCTTCTTGGTGCAGTGCTTCTTGCCATGAGTCTTCCTTATATTTTTTCTTTTCTCTCCATTGAGTTTTTTGATGATGAGTTTACTTCTGCACAGAAGGGATATATTGGCCATACCCAAGTCCTATTTTGTCTCTTGCAAATTGTGAAGGAAGTTGCAGGGGTTCTATAATGCCTTCTTGATGCTTGCCAATAGGTCTTTTTCCTTTGTATCTCATACATTGCATGATCCAGAACCCCTTTCCATATTGTTTTGTTGGTACGACCACTTCTATGGTAGCAACTCTGACTTCTTCTTCATCCTTATATAGCCAGCTAAGGATTTCTTTATCTTCTGATTCATCAGCCAGCGTGCCTAGTTGGATAAATTTACCATCAAACTAGGTGATAGGTTGTGTTGCATGATGTATTGATGTGGAAGGTTGTCTATAATATTTTGGTGACGTTGGCAATTTAGATAGACGTAAGGGTTCAAAAGAGTACTCCCCCATGCCTTGGTCCTTTATTTTCATCTTTTGCTTGAAGTTCATGGATAGGGACTTGAGTTCTTCTTGATGATTGGATGCTGAGGAAGATTGGGCCTCCCTGTTGTGTGGAACAAGGATATCTTGAGCTGCCCCCATATCATTGCAATACTAAAAAGGGTTATTATTTGCAGATATTGAAATTTCCTATCCGTTATAGGGGAACTTGATACATTAATGGTATGTAGAAGGCATCACTTGCATTTCATGAATCCTTGGATGACCCAATAGTATATTGTATGTTAAGTCTATGTCCAAGACTTGTCACATAGTGTCTCTTTTCACATGACCTACTTGAATGGGTAATATTACAGTTCCTTTGGATGATCTCTCTTCATCATCATAGGCTTTGATGGTGATTTTTCTATTTGGGATCAATAGACTGCTCAGAGAAGCCCAATGCATAGATAATATTTAGAGTACATATATTGAGACCAACTCCTCCATCTATTCAGACTATTTTTACTTGGTGTTTATAGAATAAGACCTTGATATGTAGTGGGGTATTATGTGGATGATTTAAGGAGACACCATCATGTTTAGAAAAAGATATGTTGTGTGGTACTGTCATATGGGCCACCATGGCTTGGAATCGATCAATATCCAGATTATTTGGAATGGTTATTTCGATATGTGCTTGCTCCAAGATATCATTGTGTTTTGGTGAAAGTTTGAGTAACTCAAGTATAGATATCTGAGTGGGAGTTCTCTGTAGTTGGTCAACCAAGCTATATTGAGTCTTGGGGAGAGTTGTTGATGTTGATGTGTTCCCTTTCAAGACATATTTCATTGCTCTTGTGGTCACATTTATTGAAACATGTTATTGCTTGTCTTTGATTTTTATGACATTCACTTGATTGTCATATGATGATATGTGATTGATGGTGTTTTTGTATATGTGATTAATACAAGCCCCTTTGGTATTGTTGGATGTTGACGCTCCTCCTTTGTTGTAATTGGGAAGAGGATTTTTGAAAGCCTCATGGTCACTATTAGTTTTATGACCATAGAATATTAAGTCTCCCTTGTCTATCATGTCTTGAACTATGTTCTTTAGCCTCATGCAATCATTTGTGTTATGCCCTTTGTTTTGATGAAAATCATAATAATGTGTCATTTCATCAGGGTGGTTTGACTTGGGGTTCAAAGTTGTTTGTGGCTGGCAATGTGATGATTTTATTTTCCAATAGCTCTCGATACACTGATCCTAAGGTTTGTCCTAATGGCGTGTATATTCGTCGATAGGGGAAAGTATTAGAGTTGCCTTTTTAGTTTGTGTTGTTCCCTAGGGTATTGTTGTTGTTGCCTTGGTTATTTTTGTTGTTGTTTGACGTTGAAGCTCCTTGGTTGGTATTTCACTGATAAGTGTTAGTGCCTTGATTAGAACTTTTTTGATCATTAGTGGATGGTGGGTCGCCTGATAAATTCAACACTGGTTGTTTAGACTTCACATTATTGGCATCGATTACCCCATCATTAACAACCTTTTTGTTCCTTGTCCAAAATATGGACTTGTCTAAATTGTTGTCATTGTTTTGATTGTTATAGGTGTTATTGTTTGATGAATTAACATCTTAAAGAACTTCAATGTTCCTTTCTTGATGAAAGCTTCCTCTACTTGGATACCATTTTCTATCAATTTTGCAAAAGATGGTATGCATTGTAGTTTGAGTTGTTAACTCATCTCACTATTTAGATTGTCTATGAAAATTTCTATCTTTTCCTTTTCAGGCACATCTTATGGATATCTTGAGACCATGCACCTCCATCATTGTAGAAACACCATGAATGTTTCATTGTTCTTTTGTTTTGTGTTACACACATCTAGCATGGTGATTGCGTGTTGGATGTTATAGGAGTATTGTGTTATGAATTTATTTACCAACTCATCAAATGATCTGATGGGAGGTGTAAGCTTTGACAACCACTCCATTGTTTGCTCTGCCAAACTTCTTGGGGATAATCTCATTAAGTATGTGTCGTTGTGAGAAAACTCTAAGCTCATGGTACAAAATTCCCGAATGTGATCACAGGGATCACTCTTACCATCGTATTTGTCATACTTTGGTATATCTAAATTTGGGGGAAAAGGTACCATGTTCAATCTCCTATCAAAAGGAAAAGGACAAATCTTCTCCAAAGAGTATCGTACCATGGTTCCTTGTTGCATGTCCTGCATTTGTCTTTGAAGTGTTTGGAGTTGTTGTGTAAGAGCAGCCGTGGGTGCATTTGTCCTTCGATGGGGAGCTTCCCCTCGTTCATTAAGATTGTATCAATTGCAAGCATGGTCTTGTTTGTGAGTGTTGTCTTGTTCATGGGTATGATCTTGGTTGCGTATGTTTTCTTGATCATGTGCCTCTTCCTCTCTCTATTTTTCTTGATAGGCATAGTTTCTTGTTCTTGTTCTTGAAATTCTCTCATCTATATTCCTTAAGTTTTTTGTGTCGAAATCCTTAGGAATGTTGACTCCTTTGCTAGTTAGCATGAGTAGATATTTTTCTTTATATGCTTCTATGTCTTTCTATGAGTTTTTGGAAAGACACGTTCTCTTGACATTCTTGGAGAAGTCTTCAGTGATCTCTGTTTCTCCCATATTTGTATATTCATCAAAAGGATTAGACATTTTATGACCCATACTTGATTCTAGTTGTGATTCCTTCTTTTTGTTTCTCTGAGACTGAGTGACAACAGCCATTAATATATCTCTACCATAGTGAATTCTTCTTCTCTTATTAGGGTTATTGGTGGAGTTGGTGGCTCAAGATAAGCCTCATTGTAAGTGATAAGAAACTTTGGAAACAAAGTAGGGTTGATCCTTCCTCCACTATTAAGGCATTGGTTGAATGCTTCTTTCTGGATGTAAGCCCTACTTCTCAAAGGTTATTAGTCAAATTCATTGGTTTTTCCTTGGATATACAACCACATATGATGCAAAAATGTGTGATGTGACACAAAGAGTTGATGGTTGATATAGAGAAATTTATTCCTGTTGATCAGTGCATTAGAACTAGGTTGTCTCTTCTTCAACTTAGTCTTTTGATGAAGACTTCTTCTCAAAATATGGGGAGTGGTCATACACAAATGATCAATATTGGATGTTGATGTTTGGATATGGATACTTCATTTGGAAACTCAAATTTACTTTATCAAGTAGAGGTTTAGTTTGATTCTCCTCGACGACAAAGTGTGTCAAATGATATGAGTCAAGTTTCCTGATGCAGAAACTTAATTTGACAACTTGAGGACCTAACTAGGTATTGTTTTTGTTGGTGTAAATAATTATTCATCTTGGATATTATTACACCTTAAGTTTACTTAGGAAATTCATCTCATAGTAGTTTGGGTATGAGACACTTGGGTGTTTGTGCCACATTGAGATAGTGTGTGTAGAAGAATTTCCACCTTTTATGCTGCGATCTTGTTACTACTCTATCATATCCACTTATTGTGGAATGATAATTCCACCTTTGGTGGGTGATCCACCTCATGTGGAATATTTTATTGTTTCTCCTACCTACCACACCTATTTCCTACCTACCCTTGTTTCTTATTGAGCCACATGTCATGTTTGTGTTCTCACATATCTATATTGCCTTTCCTATATATGCAGGCTCATATTCATTGTATGTAACAATTGATGATCTAGTTGATCACATTTTGCATCTTGATAGAATATAGTTTATTCCTATAATCTATTTTGTTCTCTCTTATTTGTGATTTCCATTGCCTGTAGATCTTGGCAAAATCTCACATGGTATTAGAGCCATTAGAGTGTCATTGGTTTGCCAATTTGAGAGAAATTTGATGTTATTTGGGGTTGTGTACTCTGGAGCTTTCTATTGCAGGTTATTATTGAAGCTTGATGGGTCAAATCTAAGGTTACCATTGGATTGAGGAGGTCCAAGAAAGCCAGTTTTGCCTTTTCCTTCATCCAAATCAGGTTTTAGAGGCCAAATCTAAAGGCATTTGAAGTTTGAAGTTGCGATAAAATTTTTCTGGAAATTTTAATTTTGCAGGCAATTTTCAAATAGTGATATCTCACTCATCCAGACTCCTTTTTTTGAGAAATTGTTTTTGTTTTGGGATAGAATTTCATGATCTATACAGTGGTGCAGGAGTTTTCTTATTTTCAAATACAAGTTTTTCTGAAATCGTGAAATCTTAATTTTTACAACTTTGGAGGCTTCGTTTGGGCTCATATGGACTCCTTTTCAGGTGCCGTTTTTTTTTTAAAGTGCATAATTTTTGGTCTACTTTCATAATATGGCATTTGTTTGTAGTGATTTTCAGTAGAAATTATACTTTTAGTATTTGGTCATTTTTTGGTCTATTTGGTACTTGTATTTTTCTTGGATCTCGGTTTAGATCACTAGCAGTATTTGTTGAAGTCTCTTATATCTCATTTTGAGAAGTTGTAAAATTTAAATCAGAAGTCCACCTTTCCTTATTTTGCAAGTGGCCCATTGTACACACACTAAGTATAAAGTGCCAAATCATGATTTTTTGGGGGAAGGTTTCTTGATTGAGTAATTTGGCGGGGGGGGGGGGGGTGTCTTGTGTGATTGTGCCTCTCTCTATCTTGTGTTTTTTCCTTTTTGTTGTTATGGGTTCTCCTAAGTTTCCTCTCTTAACTCCTCATAATTATGCTACTTGGAAGAATGATGCATGGAGTAAACTTATAGAAAAAGGACTAACTCATTATATTGATGGAACTATTATTGGTCCCACTGATCCTATTGGTCACTTGGATTGGCTCACTAAAAATATCATGGCAATTGGTACCTTAAGAAAGTATGTATCAAAGGATCTCATTTTTCATATTGAGAAATGTACTCTAATCAAGGATGCTTGGCAAAATTTTCAAGACTTGTATGGTCAAGTTGATGAGATTAGAGGATATCAAATTGATAGTGATCTCACTATGTTAGATCCCAAGAAATTTGATACTATACAAGATTATGTCACTAAGGAAAAAGAGTTGAGGGCACAACTCAAGGATTGTGGCATTGATAAGAAGGATAATCAATTGATCTTCAATTTGATGGGCAAGCTTCCACAATAATATGCAACATTTGTTTCTATTTTCCAAACCCATAGGATGACAATGGGTTCAAGCTACATAATGCCTACATTTGATGCTTTCGCTGAAATGTTGATGATGGAACAAACTAAGTTGATAAGGATGGGCATAATTAAGGCTTCTAAGTCTCAAGCATTAGTGGAAAATCAAGGAAATAAAGGAAATCAAGGAAAGGACAAATCAAACAAGAAGAAATGACAATCAAAGCCTAAGGACAAAGAATCACCTTCTCCACAACAAGGAGATTCATCCTCTTCCAAGAGGGACAATTCACCAAAGAGGGAGATCCCTACTTGTGCCTATTGTAAAAATTTTGGTCACGAGGAGTGTCATTGCCATTCTAAGAAGATTGATAAGCTCACACATATCCTCAAAAAGCATAACATTGATTTGCCTAATGTCTACAAGAAGGATGATTCATCAACTTCTACTTCCTCACAATCAAAAGGAAAAGGGAAAGCATTCATGGCTTCTACAAGTGGGAAGACTCACTCTTTTAGGACAAGAAAAGGAAAAACTCTTTGTGATACTACAAGTCATGATTCAGGGAGAAGGCTTCTAGATTCAGGGGCTTCTCATCATATGACATCTTTGCAGTCTATGTTCTCTTCATTTGAGCCTTGCACCATGCCACAAATTTTGATGGGCAATCATACATACATGGATGTGATTGGGAAAGGAACTATTGCCATTGGGGATAACTACTTCAATGATGTGTTGTGTGTACCCCATTTGACAAACAATCTCCTTTCCATCTATCAAATCACACATGGCGCAACTAAGAGAATTGTGGAGTTCACACCTGAGTCAGTTTTCATTAGAGACTTGGAGACTAGAGCTATCATTGTGACTGGGGTGGTTGATCATGCATCTCAGTTATATTCCTTTTCAGATTTTGTTGATGATAATGATTTCACATATGATGATTCTTCACATGATGATCACACTTCTTGTGATGGTTCAGATTTTGAGGAGAACTTTGGGTACTTGAACTCAGGGATTCTCACATGTGACCCCATTATTGAGCCTTGTGTTTCATCTCCTCCTATTGATATCACATCACCTATTTCACCTGATGATGCAGATAGTGTGACAGTTTTTCCTTCTTGTGATTCAGTGTAGCAAGATATTCCATGTCTTCCAGCTTCAGTTTCATGGGATGTGTACTTGACAAACATTGCAGGTTTGTTTGTAGAGTCCTACATTGAATATTTGGGAGACATCATTGATCATATTCATCTTCTCTTTGATGAAGATGATCCTTCTTTGATTGTAGCGAGGGATCACTCTGACCCTCTTGTTCATTCTCTACATGATCATTCTTTTGAGGTTGACATGATTATGGATACTTATGTACATTAGTTGGAGGAGGTCTCTTTATCCTTTGAGGAGACATGTGAGTCTTTGGGATTTGTTCTACAATCATCTCCACTAGATCTTGGAGTACCTTTTTTAGTAGTGTGGAGTAGTTTACCACCTTTGGAGGGGGTATCTTTCAACATCGACATGGAGACACTTGAGCAGTTTTCAGAGATTCCTTTCATCATGAGTTTTTTTCATACATCTTCCCTTCATGATTGGGGAGACTTCATGGATCCACCTTTGGTTTTGTTTCTTCCTAAGGGGAGGAATTTTGTTTGACGTTCTTGGAGCAGTTTCTTCATTCATTCTCGAGCTTCTATCATTGGTGCAGATTCTACATTAAGGGGGGGTACCTAGCTTCTCTTCTTCTCTCATATAGGGGGGACTTTTTCCTCACATGAGGTTTCGTTCCTCACATTCTTCTATGAGAGTTCTCTTGTATAGCTTTCATCCCTCTTTTGGGGGAGGATTTTCTCCCCTTGGATTTTTCTCTCTTTCCCCACTTTGTGAGAGATTTCATTGCATTTGTACATGGGTACCTACATGGCCTCGTAGCTGGGACCCATCTTGCATTTCTTAGTTGCATTATAAACTTAAGTGCATTCCCCTAAGTTGCACTTAAGGGGGGGTGTTGGTGTAAATAATTATTCATCTTAGATATTATTACACCTTACTTAAGTTTACTTAGGAAATGCATTTCATAGTGGTTTGGGTATGAGACACTTGGGTGTTTGTTCCACATTGGGATAGTGTGTATAGGAGAATTTCCACCTTTTATGCTGTGATCTTGTTACTACTCTATCATATCCACTTATTGTGGAATGATAATTCCACCTTTGGTGGGTGATCCACCTCATGTGGAATATTTTATTCTTTCTCCTACCTACCACACCTATTTAATACCTAAACTTGTTTCTTATTGAGCCACATGTCATGTTTGTGTGCTCACATATCCATATTGCCTTGCCTATATATGTAGGCTCATATTCATTGTATGTAACGATTGATGATCCAGTTGATCACATTTTGCATCTTGATAGAATACAGTTTATTCCTATCATCTATTTTGTTCTCTCTTATTTGTTCTTTCCATTGCCTCTAGATCTTGGCAAAATCTCACAGTTTTGATAAGATTTGTTGGATGTTGGAAACTTTGATCACTGTTAGGATACTCCTTAATTTTGTTGGATGAAATCTAATCTCAAACTAGTTGAAGATTTGAAACTCTTTCCAAGAGTGCTTTGTTGGATTTGGATTTTTTATCACTTATTATTCCTTTTTTGAAGTTTTGTTTGCTGGATTTGTCTGAGGACCTATAAGGGTATTTGAAACTGTTGATGAAAATTTTACAAGATGACTGGTTTTCTCTCTGTTTTTCACTAATTTTGACCATGTGCAAAGACAAAAACCTAATGTGCTAAAGGATGTTCTCAAAGCACTACCAAATGTTCTAGATGCGCTATGTTGCCTCTCAAATGCGCTACTTTATACTATGTGATAATACTATTGCTGGATAGGTCATGCACTAATATGTCCCTCTTACGTGCTGATGTTTGGTATATATACATTATAATATGCTTTAGATGGGCTATGCTGATTCTCTTATGCACTATAGTGATGTTGACAAGCACTATCTGAATTCTTACCAGTATGATACTGATCATGTGCTAAGGTGAGTGATGAAAGTGCTAACTATTGGTTGGAATGCACTATTGAATGGTTGAAATGCACTAGGATGTTGCTTCTACGTGCTAACTATCCTAATAATTTTGTTTTGATGTTTTTGTTGTGATGTTGAAAAATAAATTTTGTGATTCGATGGATGATTTTCCAAAAATGACTTGAAAACACATCGGGTAGAAGATATAACAACTTGTCTATGCTAAACAAATAGTGTATGTTCTTTTGAGGATGTTTTCAAATCCCCGATGTTTTCACTGATTTGGATTACAAAAAGATAGATCAAGTAGACTCTTTATTCAAGGGTCATTAACAATATCATAGCCCACTAGTCTCGATACTCCATCAGCTCAAATAGCCTTGTCACCCCCTAGGGAGCGCCCATTTTTTTGCCTTTTGCCATAAATTAACCCAAAGTGAATTTCTTCACAATTGGGTAATTATCTTGGGAGATATATGGTGAGTGATCTTGGGGGTGGATTCTTCCCCACCCACTATGATATTGCCAATGTTTGGTAAGTGACTCGGCTCAAAGCTTCTAATTCTATGGTTTTTAATTACACTTCTGTTCGGTCTTTAGTGATAAACTCCCCTGGGAGGCTTCCCAACCTTTAGAACAAAGGCTTTACATATCTTAAAGATACTGGGGGAAGACTAATCACTGAGAAAAACCGTTGGAGGGGATTTTAATTAGCCTCCACATTTGATTATAGTGGGTTTGAACATTTGGCGATAAAGTTGTTTCCCACTTAGGTCGTTCCCCTCTCACCGACCTTAATGGCACCCTAAGGGCAACTCGAGAGGGCAAGACTTCTAAAGGATTTAATTGCTTGAAGTAAAAGAAAGCATAAAGAGTGGTCTAGCTTTTTGGTCACCCAATTAAGGGGAGAGCATATTACCTTCCACTTTTGAGACAAGACAAACAAGTGTTCTTTTTAACCTTCAAATAAATGATGTTCTATCCTCTATTTGGAGATGTTGCTCCAACAAGCATGGCATTCTTTTTAGTCCCACAAAACAATTTGTTTGTCTAATCTAGGAAATAAAATCTTGGTCAACTTAAAATAATGCATGTTGCTTGAAAGTAAACTATTTTGTAAGAAATGGACAAGTTGTTGTTCTTTTTAATCTTGCAAGAAAATGTGGATTGTTCTTTTTACCTTTGGTAGGAAAATTGAAAAATTGATGTTTTTAGAGCCCCAAAAGGAAGTGTTTTCCCCTAATCTTGCAGGAAAGCAAATGTGAATTTGTTGGTATTTTTAAACTTGCAAATCTGATTCTTTTTAAACCCCCCCCCCCCCACCCCCCCAAAAGAAAAAAAAAAAATGTGGTTGATTTTATGCCCCAAAGAAAGATGATGTTCTTTTTAATCCAAAGGAAAAAAATGTTCCTTTTATCCAACTTTAAAAAGATAGAAAAGATCATAAATCCTAGTTTTAACTCCTTCAAATTGTAAGAAACTATTAAAATCTGTCCGAAAAGAAGTAAACTTCTATGCATAGAGATATCAAGAAAAGTTATGTGCTAAAAAGAAGTTCAAACGTGCTAGAAGATGGGTCCTATGCGTTAAACAATGCGATGCATGTGCTACAGTTGCCACAAATGCACTAAAGTATACTCCAGATGTGCCAAAAGGGTATTCCAGCAATCCTTAGCGTGCACAATAAAATGATGTTATTTTTGGGGATGAGCCCCACAGTGGGCGCCATAAATGTATGGAGGCAAATGCGGTGACCGAAATGAATAACTCAAGATCAGAAGACCCACACACCAATGAGACTCTTGGTGCAAGTATATGAACTTATTCAATTAGTTTAACTTCCCAAGGGGTGTCCCATTGTTTTCTATCTCACATGATCTCTAAAGTTAATGTTTTGCTCTCAGATCATTGAGCAAATGACTTAGAAATGACAACTCCAAGAACAAGTGATATTTGATCTACATGCATGAATACATTCTAAGATCTATATGATGTGTTAAAACTATGATAATTAAGCTTAAGATGAAGATAATGATATGATAAAAGATTAACAAAATTATCCTAACATGATATGCTAGCCTAGCATTAATATTCTAAGATATGAAAAATGCTTCTAAATGTTATTATGATGATTTAACAAAGAGAGGCTAAGATGCTTAGTTAATTAGGGTATAATGTGGATGCATGAAGACTAGGAGATTTATATATATGGAAAATGAAGAATGATAGCTCTATTTATAGGGAAAATAGGGCAATGGATGGTTAAGATTGAATAATCTTAACAAGGGCTAGGATTGAAAGCTATCAATCCATGTTTACAATTCTCACCAATGAAATGGTGACAATTTTCAACAAGAGGTTTCTTGAGAGGAGATGCAAGAAGCATTAAATGCTTGAGAAGACATGAAGGTTACCTTAGGAGGTAAGGGTTAAGGTTAGGTTAGGGTTATCCAAAGGATAAAGCTTTTACCCAAGGGGTAAACTCTTGTGCATGGGTTAATAGGATAACCATGGTCAAAGACATAAGTGTTTGATGAGACCCTTTAGTTAGAAGGAGGTTAAGTCAGTGGTTAAGTCAGAGGAAAGTCTCTAACCAAAGGTCAAAGATGAGTTAACCATAAATGGCTCTCTAAGAGCCTTTAATGGTTTGGAAGACTTTAGAGGTTAACCATTTGAAGACACAAAACCTTTAATGGTTATTGAAGACTTTGGAGGCTTTAAGAAGTGACTTCCTTTTGCTTAGGAATGTGACAATAATGAGGAGATGAATTAGGCTAAATTGGAAGTGATTAGAAGAATCTAGAAGTGTTTTAGGAGGCAAGTGGGAGATGTAGGAAAATGCAAGTGGATGAGGAAAAATGATTTTAATTAAAATAAAATTACTTTATTTCAACTAAAAATAGACGCAACTTGCATAAATACAAGTGGGGGAATTTAATAAATAAATTAGATTTATTTATTTGCAAGGATCAATTTAATTAAATGTAAATTTAATTAAAAAGGGAGAGGGGATTTAATTAAATAAAGTGATTTATTTAATTAAAAGGTTTAGGTGAATTTAATTAAATAGATTTAGTAATTCATTTAATCAAATAGATGAAAACGAAGAAATTAATTAAATAGAATTTAATTAATAGGAAGAATGGGGTTAAAATAAATATTAAATATTTATTTAGGAAAGTGGTCAGATTTATACGTCTACATCAACAAATGTCATATCAGGTACTGCGATATCAATCAACTACACCATCTCCTGATTCTTTCTCGGTCAATACCGAGTGGGAAGAAATGAAAGCTACTCTTAAAACATTACAAGAGAGTAGCTTTGGACGAGTCTTAAAATTTGAAGAACTCTATCCTTAGTCATTCGACAAGTCCATTATAGCTGCACCTTTCCCAAAACACTTTTGCCAAAATTTGAAAAATATAAAGGGAAAGAAGATCCACGTCATCATGTTAAAGTTTTTCATGGCTTTTTAGGAGGTATCATGGTGTGACAATTATCTCCTTCGGTTGTTCCCTAAGAGTCTCAGTGGTTCCACATTGGAATGGTTCTCCAAATTGCCATTTGGTGTCATCTCAACTTTTGCCGACTTATCTGAGCATTTCGTAGTCCAATATCAATATAACATACAACATGACATCTCTATGCTCAACCTATGTCAGGCTAAGAAGAAAGGTGGTGAAAGTTTGCTTGATTATGTCCAAAGATGGAGAGACCTTGTCGGTCGTCTCCCATGTACTGTGTCCGATACTCAATTGGCCCCCATTTTCATCAACAATCTCCACCCAAAAGTTGCATATCATATTTTCTTGACATTTAAGGATATTATATCCTATTAGGATTCCCAAAGATACTGAGAGGGGGGGGGGGTGAATCAGTATCTTTCTGGTTAAAAGATTTTCTAATCTTATTAAACAAATTGCATTCCAAAATAGTGTACCGGTAAACCAAAAATAATTCAGTAAATAAGATCAATAACCACAACATAGAAAGCACACCATAACATAATATTTTTAATGAGGAAACCTGATGTGGGAAAAAGCTCGGTGGGATTTGTGACCCACAATATTCACTCACTGGCCAATAAATGAATATTACTTACAATAGGGGCCTACACATGCAAGAAGGCCAACTGCCTAAAGCTCACTACTTAATTACAAAAGGGAAGTCTCACTGACTTACAAAAATGGATTATGCAAATCCAATATCATGTAGTGCTTTGGTTCAGCATCTGCTATGCCAGGTTTAGTACCAGTTTAAGCTCATACAACTTCCATAAAACCTTATTCCAAAATCTGCCTTATTATTCGCATCTGCCTATTACATTCCATACTTACATAAATGATCTACAAGATATCATAATTATATATGAGTCTTATTACAATTCACCTTGTTGGCTTACAAAAGATTTTATAATTAAATACAAAATATAATAAACAAAATTCTGTCGGCTGGGGTACCAGTAATCATCTTTGCTAGTGCCGGTGCCATAGGATTGTAAGGTTGCCATCAATGAAAATACTTTCAATCACCTATAATTTCTCATTGGAGTGTGCATTTGCCAACAATGTCCCCCTTTGGCATTGATGGAAACACTCATGAGAGAAAGTCAAAATTGTATCCAAAAATGTGTTGTTCAAAAATCTTGCCAAAACTATGTGTTCCAAAATTGTGTGCTCCCCCTGAGTAGCTGATCTCTTCTGCCAATCATATTTCTCATTCTACTACTCCCCCTTTGGCATCAATGACAAAGACTGTCAATTAATGTCAGTTGAGTGTAGTTCTTGTTAGGATCCTTATTACCGGTGGGTTACAATCTGATATAGATCCGCTAATGCAAAATTCAAGGTGTTAGTGAACCTCTCACTATCCTTCAATGTTGCTTCTGTCCTTTGGATGGTACCGGTGAGTATGTGCATTTTCTCTTCTGGTGTCTTAAGTCCTAGAACAAGAGCCTTTGAAATCTCTTTTCTCAAGGAGATGAGGATGTCTAGTTTTAGACCTAGTCTACATTTGAGTTCCTTAGCCTTGTATTTTATACTTTCCTTTTTCTTCTCCAATTTCTCAAGTTTCTCCTCAAATCCGGCTATCACTTGTTCTATAACTGATATGGGTTCTGATGAACTAATGAGATTGTCAGCTATATCATTTATTTCTTTTTGTACTATGTTGATTTCCTTGTCAATATCCACTGTCAGAAGATCAGTCTTGCAGGTGTCTTTGTACAACTCCTTAAATTATGTTAAAGTTTTGTTTAGTGCCGGTAGGAGGGTGTCAATGTGTTTTGTGCACTTCTTTATTGTCTCTTCAAAGAATTTTCATTCTCTTTATTCATTTTCTCATTGAATGTCTCCTCATTAATCGGATCAACTATCAAAATATTGCCGGTGATGTACTTAGACAATGTATCTAATTGGCTCAAAGAATATTTATTTTCTACATTGCACTTGGGTGCAATCAGTTTCAATAAAGAAATTGTGTCATCAATAGCCTTATATGCCTATGCATTACACTCTGTTATTTTCTTGATGGAATCCAATAATACCTCTGTTACATTTGTCGGTCTGAATTCTGTTAAGGAGGAACCGGATGACTGTCCAACTTCCTTAACGATTTGCAATCCGTCGGTGTGAGTAACCTCTTTTCTTATGTTGACCTCTAGTAGGTCAGTTTGAGTCTGCATTTCTACTAGCAAAGGTTTGGGCTTCTCAACTGTTGCCGGTGGCACTGTCTCTATCTGAACCTTTTCCTCTTCATGTTTCTCAGAATGTACCTTTGTCGGTTTCTCTGTGCTTTCCATTGCTGGTTTCTCTGATTGTGTCTCAGTGTTAACTACCGGTTTCTTTGTATGTACCTTTGAACTGTCTATTGCCGGTATCTCAATAGATTTATCAGTAGTCGGTTGCTCAGTAGGTTTTTCAGTGTGTACATCAGTGGTATCTGTCTTTCCAGTATCTAGGGGATCAATTGATTGTTCAGTATGTGTTTCAATCCCAATCTCAATGTTTCCAACTGTATCCTCAACATTTGTCTCAAATGCAATGTTTTCTACCGATGGCTCAGTTGCCACATCTCTCTTCTCAGTTGTTTCCTTATCAACCACAATGTTGACTTCTTGTGTGTCAATATTCATGGTAGACAACACCTCTGAATCAGGTTTAGGATCCTCATGTGTAGTTTCCATACTCTCAACATTATCTGTTATGGGTGGTTTATCAACAGTTTGTGCCGGTGGAGTATCAGAAGGAGGTGGGGGTAAGTTATCTGTTACCTTTATGCTCGGAGGACCACCTACCTTGCCTTTACCTTTATCTTTTTCATTTTGATAAACTCTGAAAGTATTTGGTCATTTAAGTTCTTCTTGCTTTTCCTTCTCTAAGATATCCCATTTATCCACTGTCTCTGCAGTGATCTCATTTACTCTGCCAACCATTAAAGCTACATGCCGGTGAGCGGTGGAAAATACAATCCTGTTTTCTTCACTTATCAATTCATCAATCTCTTCTGCTGATTTTACTGGGTGAACTGCAAGTAGTTTCTCTATCTTTATCTTCTTGTCCAGTTCAACAATTGCTAACCTTTTTGCATCTAACCTTCTATACAAGTCACTAGGTAGATCATCTACAACTTCTATCAAAAATTTCTTATAAATATCTAAGTGTAGGATAACACTGTTTTCTATGCTTTCCTTTTTTTCATTAGTGAAAGTGTTATACAAATTGCTAACATTTGACAAGTTACCATCTTCAATTATTTCATTGAAAAGGTTGTCTAAGGGAGGGAAAACTTGTTTTTCCTTTTTCTTCCTAGGTGTTAGTTTCTTTGTCGGAGGCCTTACTGCTTCTTGTTTTTGTCTTGTTCTCTTAGGAGCAGGTAAGGGTATCGGTGAGGATTTTCTTTTTCTTACTACCCTTTTAAATTCAACCGGTATTTTGTTGTCAGAGGAGGTACCAACTGGTGAAAGATGTGTTTCTAGTTGTAGTCCTTCCAATTCATTTTCCTTAATACTAGTTTTATTCAATATATCTTCCTTGATTTCTTTTTCCTGTCTGGTTGCCTTCCTGATTGTTTGTTCTATTTTCTTTATTCATTTCTATTATTGAACTTTGCTTTCAATGGTTTCTGCATTTCCAAATACTTCTTCTGTTGGTTCTTTAGGGGCTTCTAGAAGGGATTTTGCATAAGTTTCTATTATGTTTTCATCTGCCTCATAACCCATCTGTAACCCAAACTATTCTTAGAACCACTATCTCCATCTATATTTCATCTTTCTTTATAACAAAACATATCTCTTTTTAATATTTATCAACTATGGATTGAGATAGTCTTTCCCTATTTTTCATTCTAGCCTTTAGTGCCTGAAAGTGTTCAATTATGTTCTTCTCCCTATCATCTCCCATGTTATTAAGAATATCCAAAATTTGTTTTCCTACCAGAATGTCAAATCCAAAATCCTTTCTACCAATACTGAGAGCTTCCTTGGTGATATACGACAATAGACATACAAGTAGGTTACCAAATTTGAATGTGCCTTTCTTTTCACCCTTAATTTTCTTCAGATTGTCTATTAGATCATCTTTTAACCATTCACATATGTCAATCTTTGCATTAATATTTACTAAGTCATTAGCACTCTTGATACATAAACTAGAAACAAATTTTAATTTGTTGGTATGTGTAGCTTTGTATCCAAGAATCATGCTAATGAATCTTACATTGATATCCTTTACATCATTAACTCTTAGGGATCTCTTGTCATAGATTGCACCGGTTAGGGTCATTACAGTGTCGTTTGGAAATTTTTTAGTCTTGTCAGGCCTGCTACCGGTGGAAGGTAAGCCTGTCACTGCCCTAATTGCTTCTTTTGTTATCTTATGAATGGAATCTAGCCAAAAGAACTCCCCATGAACTCTACTCAATACAATCCTTATAACCTCTTTGGTAAAATCAGGAATGCTAAGTATCTCCACAAAACCTAGGGTTTCAATTATCTTGTGTTTCGATTTTACATTACCATTTTCATCACATATTACTGTCCTATACATGTTCATAATCTCATCAACACCTAGTTCTTCAATATGACAATGTATGTAAATTCTAGGATCCTCAGCATAAGCAACTCCTTTGGATATTTTAGAAAATGCTCCTAGGGTATCATCCTTCTTCGCTACTTTGGGAATGATTTTAAATACAGGCCTAGGGCGTTTAATCACTTCAATTACTATACGGTTTGCAATGAATTCAGGTGCAAAGGAGGAAGCCATTATATAAATACCTTAATTTGCCTTTAGGTTTGAATGCTTAAACGATTTGCTTCACTTCTTGCTGTGGATGCCTTCGCTCAGGTTTTTCGCGCTTTAAGGAAATTTGAATTCTCGGTGAATGAAAAAGAGTGAAAAACACTTGCTTTATAGTGTCATTTCCTTCAACTACCACATTAAATGCCTATCAGTTAAGTGAAACTTAACACATCTATTGGTAAAGAAGTAATTCAACTTCTCACCATCAACTGAGGGTAAACTAGCAAGTTTTTCAATTTGTTGCCATACCCCCAAGGGATTTTTTTTCTAGTTAGATGAAGAATCTCCTTCTGGTGGAGTGATACTCTATTCTATTGGTGAAGGAATAGCTTCATTAACATTCTGATCCAACTTTCTAATCCATTGTTTTGAAAATTCTTTCTTTACTTCTTCAACCTTCTCTTTACCTTTCAAACTGGGTCCTTTGTTATTTGTCGGTGATGCCTTACTACAAAATTTTACAATATGTCCAATCTTGTTACAAGCATAACAAGTCACACTATTTTTCTGAATAGCTTTTCCATATCCTATGCCAGTATGTGTTCTACATTGATTAAATAAGTGTCCAAATCTTCCACAAACATAACATCTTACATTCATTCTGCAATTTTCTAAATTATGACCAATTTTGTTGCATTTAGAACATTGACCGGTGGGTGCATTAGTGTTCTGATAGTTTCTAGATCTACACTGATTTTCTCTATGACCATACTTGTTACAATTAAAGCATTTCCCATTAAATTTGTAGACATTAGGTTGTGTTACCGGTTTATTGTGATCATGATTGTTTGCAGTACCAAAGCTTTCACCAACTTCAAAGCTGAGACCATTAGTATCTCCATTGGGTTTCTGATTTTTCAGCATGTCATCAAGTTCTTCTGAGATTTTCTTGAATTTCTCCTTGTGTTGATTTGTAGTGGCCAACTTATTTTCTAAGAAATCTTTTTGTGTCATGAGTTCAGTTTTATCATGCTCCAAGTGAATTATATCTGTCTTCAACATATCATTTTTATGATTGAGTCTCAGATTTTCATTTCCAGCATCATTGATTCTCCTAGTCAAGTCAACTTCATTCTTCTTTCGGTTTGCAATGTCTTTACAAAACCTCATAGTCATATCTTGCATCTCATTCCTCAAGGTCATGTTTTCTTGCTTCATCTTGCTTACAAGATCATTAAGAGTTTCTCTTTCATTATCATCACTCTGTATCTTCTCATGAAATTCTCTTCTTTTGTTCCTAGCAATAGTGAGATTTTCTTGAAGTCCTTGAATGATTTCCTGTGCAGCCTTTAGATCATCTTCAAGTTTCATATTTTTCAACTTTTCTGCATCATAATCTACAAGAGCTATTTCCAATTGCTTTTTCAGGTTTTCCATCTGTACCAATGTCAGAATATTCCTCAAGCTATTAGGCTTTTGAAAATAGAGGACCAGGTTCTGATACCAATTGTTAGGATTCCCAAAGATACTGAGAGGGGGGGGGGTAAATTAGTATCTTGTTGGTTAACATATTTTCTAATCTTATTAAACAAATTGCATTCCAAAACAGTGTACCGGTAAACCAGAAATAATGCAATAAATAAGATCAATAACCACAACATAGAAAGCACACCATAACACAATATTTTTAATGAGGAAACTCAGTGTGGGAAAAATCTCGATGGGATTTGTGACCCACAATATTCACTCATTGGACAATAAATGAATATTACTTAGGGGCCTACACATGCAAGAAGGCCAACTGCCTAAAGCTCACTACTTAATTACAAAAGGGAAGTCTCACTGACTTACAAAAATGGATTATACAAATCCAATATCATGTACTGCTTTGGTTCAACATCTGCTATGCTAGGTTCAGTACCGGTTTAAGCTCATACAACTTCCATAAAACCTTATTCCAAAATAGGCCTTATTATTCACATGTTCGCATCTGCCTATTACATTCCATACTCACACAAATGATCTACAAGATCTCATACTTATATATGAGTCCTATTATGAGTCCTATTATAATTCGCCTTGTCGTCTTACAAAATATTTTACAATTAAATACAAAATATAATAAACAAAATCCTGTCGGCTAGGGTGTTGATAATCATCTTTGCCACTGCCGGTGTTGGTGCCCATGCCGGTGCCTGCCAGTGCCATAGGATTGTAAGGTTGTCATCAATGAAAATACCTTCAATCACCTACAATTTCTCATTAGAGTGCGCATTTTCCAACATATCCAAAGAACCATCTATCGATCAAGATCTAATTGATGAGGGAATTATCAAGCTCTATAAAGAGTATCCTGAAAAGCATGGTAATGATAGATAACAGTATTGGAACAAGAACAAAAATACCGTTAGCGATGGGGTCAATAATTCCAAGATAGTGCAAATGATCATGGCCACAAAGCCACTACCCTTGCCAATGTAAAATAACCCACCACTGCAGGCATACGCCAATCCTCCACTAGCACAAACACCAAATGCATAGGCCGATAGGACTAATATGATCATGGTATCTCAAGCTCCTCCGCACCAAACACGTGGCAATGATCCTCAATGCTAGTTCACACCCATGGTTGAACTGTTAGATGTCATCTTTAAACATATGGAGCAACATAATATGATTGTATATCCTCAAACACAACCATTTGATGATTCCAAGCCTAAAACTGATTGGTACTATTGGCAACAACAATGAAGGAAAAGTAAGAGTGAGGGGGGGTGAATCAATTTTCACCAGATTAGCAAAATTAACCTCAAATATAAATTTGATTAATTGCAGCAACAACAAAGATAAGAAAATTGATACCACAACACACAACACCAAGATTTTGACATGGGAAACTAGGTTAAGGGAAAAACCATGGTGGGATCCTATCCACAATAAGATGATACTCTCTAGTAGTATGTGAAAATAATTACAATGGGGAATGCACATGCATTCAGACTCATTTCCTAGAGCTCATTGCTCAAAATACAATAACCCGAAGGCTACAACCCTTAGGGAAGGTTCACTACCTTACAAGGAAGTCTCACTGACTTAAATATTCAGACAACAATCCAGAATCAAATGAATTGGAAGAATAGAATATACAAATACTTGATGACAGTTTTGGTTAAGAAGATTTGTTTGCTCTGCAACACTCCAATCTCTGCTCAATCATAATGTTGAAGGATTTATTCTCTTATTCGCACCTTTACCATTCTTTGATAATGTAGACACAACACCGATACACAAATTTACATGACAATACCACCTATTTATACAATTCATCAACCTTGACTACAAGGTTGACCAAACCCTCAACTTACAATGACAAAATTACATCACACGATACAAAGATCGACCACCAAATCAATATTATGATATACATGACATAACATGGACCCAAACCAAATTCTTAAACACGCAACACCACCAGAAATCACGCTAAGATCCACCGCAACAAGCTACACCACCAAAATACCGCATAACACGAATAACATCACCGGATCATGAAAATCACCAAAAAATTGCACAATAATCAATATAGATCATAAAATCAAATAAAAAATAATTAGGAAACACCATCAAGCACGTTAGAATGATCTGTAATAGTTACCAACACCACTTAACAAATCTTCATCGATCAACATCTGAAACTCAAAAACACTCAAACAACATCAACTTTCACAAGGAAAGATAACTTAGGGAGCACCAAATCACGAACCATTTGAAATGAAGATACACAAGAACATCCCAAACAATCTCTCAAAATATCAACTCAAGATCTTATCACATCGGAATATACCAGAGAAAATACCAAACTTTGCAAAGCACTGATCAGGAGCATCAAACTGTAAACCGTATCATATGATATGATCAATTAAGCTCCCAGATCACTGAAACCTATACAAAAGGATATAATGATACTAGAAATACTCCATATACCGAACCATGATCCCAATAAACCAATATGCAACCACCAGAGCAATAAATCATAGGAATATGTTGACATTAATGACACCAACATATCCTAGAAGCAACAATGTCAAACAATCTCCCCCTTTGGAATTGATGGCAACATATGGATGTGAAAAAAAATCAATGCAAATAAAGAAAACATGTCCAACAAGCTCCCCCTAAGATCAAGCAGATAAAACAATTTTTCACATTGTTACCTCTCCTCCTTTGACATCAATGACAAAGGTTCTCAAAACAGAAAACCAAACTTACTCTTCCCCTTAGAATAAAAAAATCATGATTATAACTAGCTCAACTGAACCAAAAACATAATACTCCATCAAAGGAGCAACATAGGCTCATCAATCCGGACAAGAAGATAAGACTATGAATTCCACTGGATTGATGCAACTCAATGCGTCTAGTTCCCATCAGAAGGGATGGATACCCCTAACTTGTCTCTCAAATAGACAAATGTATTTGCAGGTAAAGGCTTGGTGAAAATATTAGCAATTTGTTTCTCTATAGATACACACTCTAGCTTCACTTCCTCTTCATTGACTTTTTCTCTCAAGAAATGATACTTTATTGATACATGTTTAGTCTTTGAATGTTTCATTGGGTTCTTTGACATATTAATAGCACTGGAATTATCACAATATATGAAAGTAGGCTCATCATAGATAACTATGATATCCTTAAACATTTGTTTCATCCAAACTACCTGAGTGCAGTTACTAGCAACACCAATGTATTCAACTTCAGTAGTAGATAGGGAAACTGAATCTTGTTTCTTACTTGGCCATGAAATCGATTTCTTACCCGAAAAGAATGCACCACTGGAGGTACTCTTCTAGTCATCAACATCACCAACCCAATCACCATCAATGTAAGCATATAACTTGTAATCATCATTCCTCTGATACCATAAACCATAATCCATAGTTCCTTTTAGATATCTGAATATCCTTTTTACAACAATGACATGACTCTCTTTCAGATCAGCTTGATATCTAACAACCATGCACACAACATGCATAGTGTCAGGTCTAGTCTGAGTCAAGTATAACAATCCACCAACTATAGATCTGTACAAGGTCTGATTAGTTTTTAGAGATTCATCATTTTTACATAATTTGCAGCAAGCCACCATAGGAGTTCCAACCGGTTTAGAATCTTCTAATCCAAATTTTTCAATAATTCCTTCACATATTTAGTTTGAGATATAAAAATACCTTTTACAGTCTATGAAATTTGCAAACCTAAGAAAATTTCATCTCTCCTATCATAGACATCTCAAATTCTTTCTACATATTACCGACAAACTTCATACTCAAGTCATCATCTCCTCCAAAGATAATGTCATCAACAAAAACTTCAACAATCAAAATGTTGTCATTCTCAATCTTGAAATATAGATTACTATCAACAGTACCTTTATTAAATCCCAATTTCAGCAAATACTTATCCAATCTAGCATACGAGGCTCTAGGGGCTTTTTTCAGTCCATAAAGAGCTTTCTTCAGTTTGCATGCCATGTCTTGATCATATGATAATGAAAATCCATCAAGTTTCTCAATGTAGACTTCTTCCTCAAGATCACCATTCAAAAAGGCTGACTTGAAATCCATTTGACATACCTTGAAATCCTTATAAGAAGCATATGTAAGAAATAGTCTAACAACTTCAAGTCTAGCTACCAGATAAAAAGTCTCCTCATATTCAATCCCTTCCTTTTGTGAATATCCTTTGCCTACCAATCTTTCTTTATTTCAGACAACTTCACCGGATTCATTCAATCTGTTCATGAATACCCATTTAGTACCAATTACATTCTTATCTTTAGGTATAAGCACAAGTTCCTATGTGTTATTCTTTTCATTCTGATTCAATTCTTCTTCCATAACCTTCATAAATTTTTTATCTTTGCAAGCCTCAACAACATCTTTAGGTTCAATTTTAGAAATCAAACATACCTCTTCAACAGCTAGCCTTCTTCTAGTCACCATGCCTTTATTTTTTATCACCAATGATCAGAGTGATTCAATCTTACATACCTCAGAGTCTTCTGATTATTATGATTTTCAAGTTCCTGCACCTCTTCACTGACATCAGCAATATCTGGGTTAACTGCCTCTACCAGATCATTTTGCTTTAATTCTTCATTCCAAATTTGTGTTCAAACAACATTCTGATCATCATGATATCTGCATGCTCTGATTTTTGTTCCATAGTTCTCATCAACCTTCACATTTTCACTTTCCACTATCTTTCTCAATCTCTTATTGTAGCACTAGTAGGATTTGCTCTTTGTTGAATATCCCAAGAAAATTCATTCATCACTTCTCGCATCAAACTTTCCTATATCCTTATCTCTCTTGATATAACACTTGCTTCCAAAAATTCTGAAATATCTCACAGTAGGAATATGACCAAACCATAGCTCATAAAGATTCTTACTGGTATCACCTTTTATATGCACTCGGTTGAATGTGTAAACAACAGTGCTAAAAAATTCTCTCCACTAGATCTTCGGAACATTCCCTTCAATCAGCATAGTCCTTTTAGCATCCAAGATGACTTTTTTCTTCCTTTCAGTAATTCCATTCTGTTGTGGGGTTCTAGGACCAGATAATTGTCTCCTAATTCCATGCTTCTCATAGAATGAGTCAAACTCACTGGAACAAAATTCTCCTCCTCTGTCAGATCTTAGACATTTAAGCTTCAATCCTATCTCAGTCTCAACCTTTGCTTTGAATATCTTGAATTTGTCCAATACTTCTGATTTTTCCCTCAAAAATGCAACCCACATCATCCTAGAATAACCATCAATCAGTAACATGAAATATATTTCACCCTACACATGTCTTATACTTGTAGGTCCACATAGGTCAGTATGCACAAAATCTAGCAATCCATCAGATGTATATTGCTTATTCTTGAAACAAAATCTTGTTTGTTTTCCCGTTTGACATTCCTTACATACTGGATTAGTAGGCTTAACAATTTTAGGCAAATCTCTAACAACTTGAGTGAAACTAATCTTAATAATTGAGTCCAAATTAACATGACACATTCTCTTATGCTACAACCAACTTTCATCAATCTAAGAAATCAAGCAATTTTTCTCATCGACATTCAAATGAAAGATATTACCTTTAGTCTTAGTTCCTGATGCAATCTCTATACCAGAGGAATTTAGGGTCTTGCATTTTCCATTCTTGAATTGCAAATCATAACCTCTATCAACCATCTATCCAACACTTAAAAGATTATTCTTCAAACCTTCAACATACAAGACAACATCTACCATAGATCACACAGGCTTTGTCATCTCCAAATCTTATTATTCTACCATCATACCTCTCCATATTCACAAATTTTCTTTTATCATCAGTCATATGATGTGAACAACTGCTGTTGATGATCTGCGAAATGGGGCAAGGTTAGACTAAAACCTATGGTCGTATAGCACACAAAAACAAAGAAACAAAGGCAAACGTTAGTGTTAATCAACCAAAAACTAGTTTAAGCAGACATACCAAAAGAGACACTAAAAACAAAGTAAAGCATTTAACTATGAATATAAATGCAAGAAGACATCTCCAAATGCCTTCTACCATGCTCTTAGCTCATTCTCCCTTGTTCCTCTCCTCTCCAAGTTCCAAATTAGTGTAGCTCTTAGCAACTTTTTGCACTATGGATGCTTATGGAGGTTCAAGATTGTAGATGATTATGAAAAGTATGCAAATGCAAGCTTAATAACCAAATAAGGATGAGTTATCTAAATGCTATTTGTTAATTCTAACCAAAAGAGTGAATATGAGTAAGATATGCTAAATGCTCTCTAAAATTATTTATAACTTAGATGCATACAAGTTTTCAAGATCTAGATTATGAAGAAATGAGCTCTATTTATAGGAAAAATGGAGCAATTGATAGTTGAGATTGAGTAATCTCAACAAGGGTCAGGATTGAATGGTATTCAATCCATGTGAGGGCTTTCAACCCAATCCCAGGATGACAAGTGTCAATATGAGATAGGTTGAGAGGAGAGGGAATAAGCATTAAATGCTTGACATGACCTGAGAGTTAACTTAGGAGCTAAGGTCAAGGTTAGGTTGAGTGAATAAATTCTTTATTCAAAGAATAAAGCTTTTATCCAATGGATAAACTCTTGTGCAAAGGTAAAAGGGATAACCATGGTCAAAACAATAAATGCTTGAAGAGACACGAGTCACATGAGGGTTGAGTTAGGGGTTAACCATAAATGGTCATGTAAGAGCCATAAGTGGTTTGGAAGACTTTAGAGGTTAATTTGTTGAACACACAAAACATTTAATGCTTTTCAAAGACTTTTAAGTCTTTGAGAAGTGACTCTAAGTTGCTTAGGAATGTGACAATAATTAGGGGATGGTTTAGGCTAATTGATTAGGATTAAATAGGTTCTAGAAGAATTTAGGAAGGGGATTTAGGAGGCAAGTGGGAGATGTAGGAAAATGCAAGTGGGGGGAATAAATGATTTAAATAAATGTTTTATTTAACTTATTTAAAAGAAGAAAGGGGATTAAATTGAATAAATAGAATTTATTTATTTAATTGATTGTGAATTTTAGTTTAAGGAATTAATTAAAATAAATTGAATAATTTATTTAATTAATAGGAGAATGATTTGAAGATGTATTAATTAAATATTAATTTAATTAACTGATGGCTAGTGGGGTTTTAATCAAATAAATAACAAATATTCATTTAATTAAAATGGATAGATTTATGTGACTACATTTGCCTCTATTTGATACGGTGCGGTTTATCGCGTTGTTTCAAAGAAATAAAAATAGGTGTGAATAAATGTCCCATAAAATATTAATTTAATGGGTGGTATCCCCCCTCGAGAGATGGGCCAATTTTTTTTGAAAAATCGAGCGATCTCTTGAAAAAGAATGAAAATTGGCAGGGTGGTAGAAGAGAAGATTTTAGCAATGTTGGTAAAAAATAGAAGAAATCGGAGATAAAATGAAGAAATGGGAGGCTCAGAAAGTTCACGGGGACCACAACGGTCAGCGGGGGAAAATTAAGGTTACGACGAAGGGTATATATGGGGAGGAAGGGGTGAAAACAAGTTCATTTGCATTTGCGTCCATAGTGAAATTTGAGCTCTGATAGTGACCTTTTGAAAGAGCAAGCAACAGTCAGGATGCCAGTTCCCATAGTAGAGCACTGATTAGAGAGAGTCCGACGATTCCAACGGCCAGATGACTACGGACCAGCGGTATGTGAATTTGAATTTTTTATTTTTGTGCATTTTTTATATGTTTTTTGCTTAGTCCAAGTTGAGTCAATACAATAGCGGTAAAACTATGTTTTGGCGTTGTTGTCAATTTAATTAGCGCTATTGTACTGCTATAGCGCTATTGCATAGTGGTTTTAGTGCTTTTGTCAAGTCTAGCACTATGGTATAGCTGCTTTAGCACTGTTGTTTTTGTAGCGCTATTGAGTAGTTGATTGAGCGCTATTGCTGTGAAGTAGCACTATGGTATAGTCAATGTAGCGCTATTATTGATTTAGCATTGTTGCATAGTTGATTTAGTGCTTTTGTGATAGTATTAGCACTGTTGTGTTCAAAATAGCGCTTATGTGTAGGAAGATAGATGCCCTAGTGTGTGTGAAAAATGATCTCCTGATGTCAATGATGGATGGATGGAGATGTGAGGTGAGAGTTGTTTTGAACCATAGCAGCCCTGATGAGACTTAGGTCATTAGATAAATGCCTGTTGAAGTCTAGGTGTGCCATGATTGCTTAGTTATTGAGACCCAAAGATACTTGATCAAAGTATCTATTGATAGTCTAGGTTTAAACTTAAGAAAGTTTGAAATAAAACAATTGATGATGATGGTTGATGCACGTGTGTAGGAGGATCTACACATCTTACAAATGTGTGAGAGGCATCCAACCACATAGGTGCTGCACGATCATTTGACAGAGGCCGAGGTAGATTGTATTGTAGTGACAGACCTGTATGATGCTATGTATATGCTCGTGATTTGGATGAATCACAGGTTGATCACAGTATTGGTCGAGCGATGGCATAGTGAGACATATAGGTTTCACTTGGCGTAGGGGGAGATGACAGTGACACTGGAGGATGTATGGCGCATGCTGCACATTCCTATTCGAGGAGAGCTGGTGAGCTATGGCCGAGCATGGGGGATATTAGTAGTGCAAAGATTTTTTGAGGAGGATGTCTTTATTGATGATAGGTTGATAGCTTGGGAGGACATAGCAGCCTTATATGAGCCATTACCAGTAGTGTTATCAGGGATTGTTGGGGGATTGCTGTGTCCAGATCGATGATTGCATGGACTTGCCATTGGTTGGGGTCAGGTGATTGAGCAGATGATTACAAAGGGGACCCAATTTGCTTGGGGACTGTGCATGCTATCGCACTTATATCGGGATCTACATGAGGTAGCATACCGAGGGAGGGGCTCATTAGGAGTGGGGATCACTCTACTACATATTTGGGCATGGGAGCACTCACCTGTTACCTGACCAGTCTGTCTGAGATTCTGAGCGGTGGACCAGCCATATGTATATATGTATGGAGGTATGATGAGTCAGCCCCACTTGGGGAAGTTAGAGTGGTGGCGGTGGGCACTGGATGACTTGGATACAGTGATCTAGAGGTCGTATATTGAGTGTGATCCATGGGAGGATGATGTGGAGGCATTGCCGTATGTGTTCATGACATGATACCTCATTGGTAGGACAACCTACAATGTGGAGAGACAGTTGCCTGGCAGGGTGTTGAGACAGTTTGGGCAGAGGCAAGGATTGCCTAGTGGTTTGGGAGAGTATGCACGGGTAGTCTGAGAGAGGTACCTATGGGGGCCAGTGCTACCATATGATCAGGCATTGGCAGAGTTCCACACCTTATAGGTGAGACCATGGCAGATGAGGTCGGGGGTAGTAGATGGTGGGGTGTCAGAGGAGTACACGCAGTATATTGCAGCACATCTGATTCCTCGGATATCAGATCTAGTAGAGCCGATTCCAGATTTTGAGGAGGATAGGGGATGAAGACAGAGGATTAGAGGAGGTCATGGGGTAGTAGGTGGATGGGGGAGAGGGGATGGTGGTGGTGGGGATGGAGGAGGTGGTGATGGAGGAGGAGGAGGGGGTGGTGGGTTTGGAGGAGGTGGTGGATTCAAAGGTGGAGGTGGGGGTGGTGGATGATTACAGCGGAGAGGGAGAGGTGGGCAGCCATTGCGGCTATCTCAGGGACCTTTGATGTAGGGAGGTATGAGATTAGGTGGCAAGGATGCAGGTGAGGGACAAACACCTATGGATACAGGGGAGGGAGCGACTAGAGAGGGAGCCACTGGAGAGGCACCTATAGATATGGGGGAGAGAGCTACAAGCGGAGATCTGCGGGATCATTTGATACTATTTTTATAGACACGACTTGAGGATATGGAGGTAGAGGTGGTAGCTAGAGATGTGCAGCTGTTTGCACGAGAGTCAGAGCTGACTATGGTGCTGTGAGAGAGGGATGATGCAGTGGAGAGATTAGCAGAGTTGCAGGAGAGAGTCCAGGTTGGAGTAGGAGCACAGGGTCCTACTAGGGATGTGATGAGGGAGATTTGATGAGCACAGATGGAGATAAAGTATTGGCGGGGGTTATACGAGCAGGTAGTGCCAGCTAGTCAGCGAGCACTGAGCTATTCCCAGATGCGGCAGGTGAGATCAGAGCGGTCTCAAAGGATGCAAAGCAGTGGTGGTGTGATGGGTCCTCCATGAAGAGATAGATCAAGTGGTGTGGGGGCTAGTGGGGGAGCAGGTGGTGATGGTGGTGCAGCATCCGGTCAGAGTGACATCTGAGAGAGCATTTTGTATGCATGCTTTTACATTGTCATTCGGGACTGTGTCTTGGATGGCTCTTGGTAGCCTGATATTTTGGAGTTCATTGTACTCTGATACATGTATATTTGTGGTGATATGATATGATATATGAGGAGATCCCATATTTTGTGCTGATATGCATTTTGATGACATGTATGGATGCTTATGCAGGATGATGATTTTATGAATTTATGCTCAGATGGATAGTTGTACTTGCTATATGTATGTGTTTATGAGATGATTCCTATATGCATGTTTTATAATGATTTATTCTTACATGATGTCTATATGCATTTTTGTTTATGATGAGATGCTAATATGTGGATGCAGGTGGATATATGTGTTCATGATGTGGATGATGTAATGTCTTATGTATGTAATGCCATGATGGTTATGTATGCATAGTGAAATGATAATTATGATGGTACTTTGGATTTTATGTTTTTGATGAGATAATGATATGTAATTATGTTATGCTATAATGTTTTTTTTTAAATGAATGATTTTATATATGCAAATGCATCTAGATGTCTGTTAGATGAGTGCAGAATGGATAAACAAATGTAAAATACAAATGTTTAAATGATGATTTCTAAATGAATGCATATGGAAATTATATGAACTTATGTGGAAACAAATGGTTTTATTATGATTCTAAATGGCGAAAATATGATGAAGTGAAATGATAATGCAACTTATGGTAAATGAATAACTGCACCTTAATGCATTGTAATGAATCCTTAAATGAAATGCAATGAATGAGTATAAGAATATACTAAATGAATGCACTTAACTAATGGATAGATAAATGTATGTGACTATGTAAATCTAAACAAATGCATGGTACATGTTTAAATGATGATAAATGATGATTGGTAACTGATACGAAATGAATGCATAGTAATGGCTAATAATGGTAAGAAATGCACACAAGGACAATTTTATCACATGAATGAATCTAAATGTCATGATTTATGCAATGATGCAATGGTATAATGAGACAAATAAATGATAAGGAACTATATGTAGTGTTATGCAGCTAAATGATATGAAATGCACTCGATGCAAATGCAACTAAATGTAATGATGAAGATATGATCATGATAGATGCATGCAAGGTTGTGCAGACTTTGCATGACACACTGATGATGTATTAGAGTACTCTGTCATGATTATATCCAAGGCCAACTCAATCTTCACATAACTGCTCATATTAGCTTTGTTCACACTTGCATTCAAAACCATGCACATGAATAATGAATGAGTAAATGGATGGGCGATATGCAACGGGATGTAATATAAACAGATGAGATGAAATGATGATCCATAGTGCTTTATTTTCATCATTGAGCTTTTAAAATGTTGTAAGAAAATACAAGCAACTTGACATAATGATTCAAGATGACCTGAATATTCCGAATATGGATTTTGATATAGCAAGTTAATACAAGCAACTTGATATAATGGATCAAGTTGACCTGAGTATTATTTGCAGAACAAACAAGGATTATCTCCTTTCATGCATGACTTGGAACGTCTGCCTTGATCTTTTGCCGATCATATCCCGAGACAAGTTCATACCATAGCAAGAGATAAACCATTATCAAGCTTGGATGAGGCAGTAGGAACCAAAGATGGAGCATGGTACCTGCAAGCAAACAACATATATAAAGAATAAAGAATATGGACCCTCAATAATGGTTCATGCTCATATGGTCGAGGTATATGCTGTAGTCAGCAAGCCGTAGTGATCCATGACTGTATTTCACATATGATCACATAACTTAGTGAGATTCCCACGTAGACACCATTAGGACATGCCTTAGTACTTCATCAGAATAATTTGCAGAAGACATACAAACAATGTTGTAGGAACCATCTCGGCTACTCTAATCACTTGTGGATATCCCTGAGTAGCGTAGGAACTTGATATATATAAATGAATGAATAACCTACAAATCAAACAAGTATTTGATAGCTTAAACATAATTTTCTTGTCAAAGAAAAAGTCATCTTGTCTTTGTTTTGGTAAGGAAGGATGCATCCTTGTTAAGACAGTTGGTGTGTTGATGTTGATTGTTGGGTTGATGTGATAAGTGGTCATTGTTTGAGTATTTCACAATGTTTGTTTGGTATCTTCTTGGATGCATATGAAAAAGGTGTTTGCCATGTTTTTGATTGATTTTGATGTTTTCAAAATGTTTTTGAATTTTGTGAGATAGTTTTTCAATTTTTTTTGGTATTTTGATGATTGTTTTGAATTTTTTTTTTGGAGTTTTTGGAAGACAATTTTCTGAATGTTTTTAGATTTTGTGAGATAGTTTTGAATGAATAATTCAATTAATCCTAAGATAATGTAGAATCCACTTCCATCAAAATAGATTAAGGGCATCGCCCCCAATTTTAGACATGACTTATGAAAAAGCGGGATG